>NW_026062463.1:0-65926 GCF_023897955.1 Schistocerca gregaria
AGCTGTGGCTTCTGGGTGCGACTGTAGCGCTGCAGCCAATAATACTGCACATTGCCGGCGACCCACGTGTTTAGTAGTGACGCAACTGCTAGAATGCAGCTGAACGCCCATCTTTTGAGAGCTACAAAATTTCCGCAGTCGGCAGGACTCGAACCTACGCTCCCAGAGGGAATCTGATTTCAAGCCAGACGCCTTAACCACTCGGCCACGACTGCCGGTAGCAGTAGCGTCTTACGACACGTGAAAGTGCACCTTTAGAAGCAATCCAATGGCAGAAAGCGGCGTGGCCTCACTCTTTTCTGTAGTGTTTCCATTGCCAGCACATTAGCCGTTACGAAAGTGTATTAATTTTCTCCTAGACATGGCGTTGAACCCAACACCCTTTGGTTGAAAATCAAACGCTCTACCGACTGAGCTATCGTACAGCTGTGTGGCATGCGAGTGATTCGCATGACGTAATTACTGGCTTATGGCTCCAATGGCGACTTCACCGACTTCCCGCTGACGCTAGTTTTCTGTCTTAAGTGGTCGACATACTTGCAAGTAGCTGCGAGATCTTAAGAAAAGAAACGCTGCACCATTGCTTTTTCCGCACTCGAATGACCGAATTGCGATTCTTAAAAAAGAGAGAAATGAATGTTGGCTCTGTCCAACGCTTCCAAGCACGTCTGTGTACTCACGAACTCGGCGTCGACGCGAGAAAATGACGGGAGCGCACTCGTGGGCCTGCGACGGCTTTCTGCAGTCCCAGCGTCAGTGAGAGGAGAACCGGTAGCCACAGTAAGCAGCAGCCGTCGCGACACTCAGTATTGTTAAACGGAAATTTTCGTCTTGTTGAAGATGGCGCCATCGGTTTGCAACCGCGTTCACGTGTGTGAAAATATTTGCTCCTCTTTACGCAAAATCGCACGCAGCCGGTAGGATTCGAACCTACGCTCCCAGAGGGAATCTGATTTCGAGTCAGACGCCTTAACCACTTTTTTTTTTTGTTTTTTTACCGGTGTATTTTTATTTTATTTTATTTTGTTTTATTTTTTTTTTTTTTTTTTTTTTTTTTTTTTTGGACTGTCGGATTCCGTTGGACACATGAATAATTTTAAAACAAAATCATCTTCTTCTCAGATTGTATGTGGTCCTCTTCCACAGAAAATGAAGAAAGAAAAGGAATTTAGTTCGGAATTCGTGGACGGTATTCTTTCCTCCGCCGGTTCAACACTCTGCTGGTTTGTCAACTAAAGTCCAATTCTACTTAAAAGGAAAATCTTCTGCTTCTTACCGAGCGTGAGTCTCCCCGGTTGAGGAGAGAATTTGTCGTGCGCATCACACGAATGAAATATAAATTCACATAAAGTAATCAAATAAAATCTCGACAGTCCGGAATGGAAAAAACAAAAAACTCTTCTACAATCATGAACGTTTCACATACAACAGGCCATATCGTTTAAAATTTCTCATGAAGCCTCGTGAACTAAATTAACGTTCTCAATATTAAAAGAACATTCCTCTCTTGCAAATAAAACCTGATAGGCCCTAGTTGTTTTGATGGCACAATCCATCAACCATAACTCAAACAAAGCAAGTAAAGGTGAAAAATAAGTAAAAAGTGGAACGCGGGAACTCAGTAAGTGTCACTTCAAGGTGTTGTCCGCAGGTGTATTTCATATCCGTAATTCAAGGCAGCCTTCAAAAAATTACCAAACAGTTCGCGAAATTTAACGCAGTCTTTCAGTTTCACATACTGGGTCCACAAATAGTCGAGGTATATCAAAGGATCAGTGACAGCCATATCTATAAGGGCATAAATCGTATGCCCTAAGATCCAGACAGTGGCATTGTTCTTCGTCCGCGGGAAGGCTTTGAAGTTAGGCACTACCACACGACGAACAGACACGAGGTGAGGTGGTGTTCTATTAATGTGAGCTACCATTCGTTGACACAGCCGCCATATCGTCGACACCGATGCACATTCAATTCGATGTTCCCGTGTGTCCACATCTCCACATCTTCCGCAGTTGGCAGAGGGGAGGAGATGAATGTCAGCAAGTCGCTGGTTCGTCGCTAAGGTGTTGTTGACGATTTTGAACCATAGCGCACTCACGTCCGATGGTAACACCGGGTTGTTGATGTTGGCCCACACCTTCACCCATTCCACTGTGGGGTTCCGGAGCACTAGTTTATGAAGCGGTGGTTGTCCAGTCAGGGCAACGTAGAGGCCGCGGGCGGTCCTGTGCCTGTCGGTAGCCGTTGACAGAGCGTAGCTTCTCGCTAAAAAGTACTCCCGTATGTAGGACATCTTGTACGGGATGGCCGCAAGAGAAAGGGGGGCGACTTCAGAGTGTGGGCGGTAGAGCTCCAGAAGTGCCGCGGTGGTTCCTGTCGGGATGTCGGACTGCAGGGTGGCTGTCCGGTGGACGAGCAGCGCGTCGCACTTGCGTGGAACGTCGGTGAAACCGAGGCCGCCCAGTTGCCTGTCGATGGCACAGGTCGAAGCCTTGACTTTAAAAATTTCATGCCGCCACAGGAGCCAGTAGACCGCCTGCGAGATCGCCCTCCCTATCTGCTTCGGAACACTAAGCAATTGGGCGATGTACCACGCATTTGAAAAGATGAAAGTGTTAATAACCGCCACACGTTGATGTAAGTTGAGTCGGCGAGCTGAGTGGCTACGACATCGGGCCTTCACAGTACCAAGAATTCGCCTCCAGTTTAAAACTTGCATTTTTTGTGGGCACGCTACTATGTCGAGTCCTAGAATTTTGTGGGTGTGCACAACGCGGAACCAGTCCTGTTGAGCATACAGTCCCCGCTGACCCAGCGGTACTAACACTGTTTTCCGCGTATTTAGAACGGCGCCAGATGCACGTTCGTATAACAGCAAAACATCGCGCACTCTGTCCAAGTCGTGTGTCCGCCCGATGAAAAGTCCCACGTCGTCAGCATAGGCAGCACATTTGAGAGAGACCTGACAGACCTGGACACCTTCAATGATGCGACCGACTGCGCGCAAAAACGGGTCGAGCGCAATGACGAATAGGAGCATTGCTAAAGGACAGCCCTGCCTGACCGACCTTGTGATAGGGATGGGCATAGACTGCCAACCATTGATTACAATCGTTGAAGTCGCCGACGTTAACAGATTCCTTAAAGCGGTGAGAAAGTGGCCGCCGAAGCCCAGTTTTGTCATTACGGAGAAGAGATAATCGTGTCCGATACGGTCAAATGCATTGGCAAAGTCGATGGAGAGAATTCCAGCGGACAGGCCGTTTATGGACGCGTACGCGACCACGTCTCGATATGAAGCCACCGCATGAAAGATGCTGCGACGTTTCACACCACACGACTGGAACGGACTGATGACCTTGTCCATGACCACATTGAGTTTCGTTGCAAGGCACCGCGCCGCCAGTTTATAATCTGCATTTAAAAGTGTGATAGGGCGTAGCGCCTCAACACGGCATGCTGTCGGTGTCTTTGGAATCAAAATAATACGCCCTTCAACGAACTTTGAAGGGACCGCAGCACCACGAACAATTTCATTTATCATGGTCGTCAATGTCTCACCGAAGATATCCCAATAAGCCAGGTAAAATTCTACTGGAAGACCATCTGGACCTGGAGACTTCCCCCGACGACACGAGCGCAACACATCTTTCACATCGTCCAGTGACATCATCTCATCCAGAGACTGTCTGTCAAAGTCGGAGATGACAGTATCCAATTCATCTAACAGAAACGAAAGTGCTACATCGTCGACAGCAATCCGTCCGAACAATCTCTTAAAATGGTCGGAGACGTGGGGAACGATCTCATGCTTCGCCGTGAGACGAGCACCAGTGTCCGTGATGAGAGCGGTAATGACTTTCCTCCGCGCCGACCGTTTCTCGCGTGCCAAGTGGTAAAGCGTTGGCACCTCTTCAAGTGTTGCACACAGCGGTCGGCTCCGGATCAGAAGTCCTTTCGCCTTTTGGAGTTGAAGATTGAGTATCTTATTTTTAATCCTACGTAAACGTGCGCGTAAGTTTTGACCGGGCGCCACGGGTGCATCCAGCGCATCTTGTAGGCACTGCTGATAAAAGGCAATGGTGCGCCTCTCCCAAAACGACACCTCCCTTGCATACCGCATCGCAACATTTCGCAACTGCGGTTTGGCTAAGTCGACCCACCATTGTAAGACTGAGGCATAACTTCCCCGTTTTTCAGAACAAAGCTGCCACATATTTTGAATCTCGCAACGTAAAGCGGCGGCAGACAGATGACGGGTATTGAGTTTCCAAACATGGCAAGGTGGCGCCTGCCTATTGGCCTGTAGGTGCATGTCACACACAACTCCGCAGTGATCACTAAATGCGACGGGATGTACCGCTACTCTCTGAAGACAGGGTTGAAGTGGCCGCGACACATAAATTCGATCAAGTCTGCTGGCACCGTTCTGGTAAAAATGTGTGTACTGCGTTGCGACAGGATGAAAATGACGCCAAACATCGATCAAGTCATTGATCACAATTAGTTGCGAAAGTTCCGGGCACATGCTAGCCGTTGGAAATTGATCGGCTGCGGCAGTAACACAGTTAAAGTCACCGCCGACTATTACATTGCGGGACGACGCAAAGAACGGAACCACATCTTGGTTAAAAAACACAGATCGAGCACGTTTGTGGTCGGTGCCACTCGGCGCGTATACATTAATAAAGGTGACATCCTGGATCGTACATGTAAGGAGGCGGCCATTCGGTAAAGATTGAACGTCAGTTGGTTGCAGTCCATTTTTATAAAGGACGGCGGTGCCACAAGTACCGTCAACATTTATGTTATAGATGACATCATAACCAGGAACGTTATCGAATCGCTTTACTGTAACTTCTTGGAGCAATGCAATGTCATAGCCTCCCAAAGTTAAAAAATCAATAAAACATGCAATCTTGTGCGCAGCTTGTATGCAATTGACATTTAGTGATAAAACTGAGAAAATCTTTAGATGTTGACGAGCGGCGGCCATTTAAAACACAGACACTCAAATATTAGCAAGAAATATGTGAAACGAAAGCTGCAGATGTTGCGTCTTAAGCCTGCCAATAAAATTGTCAAGAAGCGCTGCAATGCATCACGTAACACGTGGACAATACAGGGTAGAAAATATCCTTCATTGTGCAGGAACGGCAGAACAGAAATTCTCATGTGAAGTGGGCACGAACTGCAGCGCGTCCGCCTAAAAGCCGCTAATGAGATCCAGGGTCGTCCTCCTCCTGCTTCCACCAGGGCGTCTCCGCTGGTCGGTCGGTCTGTTGGGCGCGACCGCCAGCGGTGTCTGTGGACGTGGCCCCATTCGCTTGTGTTGTCGCTGTACCGGCGGCCGACGTCACCGCGTGCCTGCACGTGCGCTGGGGGACCTGCTCGCTACTTTGCTCGCTTTTGCGCTTCGCAGCATGCGCACCCTGTTCGCGTGCCGTATTCAGTAGAACCTTGAGCTTTGCTGTTTGTTCCCTTATACGCTCCTGGCGCGCAGTGCTTTCAGAGGAAGGGGGGCACGATGTCGGAACCTCACTCTCACTGCCACTCTCTGATACAGGGGTGCACGGCACATCATCAGACTGCTGACTCCTAGTACCCTTATTTTTATTTTTCTTCGTACGCCCTTTCCTCGGTGCGAGGGGAACCTCTTCAGGCTGAGGAGGCGGGGGTAAGGTGATGTCCATCGCTTCCGGAATAGTAACTGGTGAATGCTCCGAAACATCTGGGATCTCCGTAGTAACTGCATCCGACGCTACAACAGCCGAGGACAAAATGGGAGCGTCCTCCATCCGGTCCTGTGGTGCCTCGACAGTAACAGTCACCTCACTTGGCACGTCCTCAGCACGAATGGGGTCGGCGTGTCGGGGATGTGGTACAGTGCCCGCTACGATTTCACTCAGTAGTGGCACAAAGTGGCCGCCGGTAGCCGCAGCGTCACTACGTGGGAGCTGCACGGGTCGTCGACGGGTACAGTCTGCACGTAAATGCTCAGTGGAATGACAAATTGAGCACGTGGGTGGCTGGCCGATATAAGTCACTTGAGCCCTACAGCCCGAAATCACTACATAAGATGGAATGTGTCTCTTTAAATCAATGCGGACACTACGTACGCCACTGTTAACCTGGTACCGGTACGCACTAGACCACTTTTCATTAACAATCGACAACACAACGCCGTACTGAGTTAGAGCACGTGCAATTAAATCGTTACCACATTCAGGAGGCACATTAAATACTCGGACCGTTCTAACGCCATAACCCGAGGGCACAATTTGAACATCACTGACTGTGCCATTGATATGCCGAAATTTACGCACGCCGCCAAATTTCTCAACAAACTTTTCACAGATGTCGCCGGAAAAGAACTTCAAAAATAGCGAATATTGCGCAAAATCCAATTGAAATGTGTCTACTAGATCTTCCGGGATTTTCAAATCTTCAAATATAAATTCGTGAATTTCAAAAGCGGTGGGCCGCAAAGCATTTCTATCGAACACAAACTGTGCAGTGTTTGCCCTAGTAATTGCCGACATGGTACTCACGTTGATTAAACTTGAACACGTGGACCTCGAAACACTCGCTGAGCGCCGCCCCGCGATGTAAAACAAAGCCGCAACCGCTCCGCCGCTCCGCGCGATGTGCGCGGATACGCTGCCCGAATGCGTCTCATCATACGCTTGCCGAAACCCGGGATCGAACCAGGGACCTTTAGATCTTCAGTCTAACGCTCTCCCAACTGAGCTATTTCGGCTCACACCTAAGTCCGCAGATTTGCGCGTCTTCGTTAACCTCTGAATCGCCGCCAATTTCACAGTCATCTTCGTCTGATAAGACATAGGGACGCTGAAAGGCGAGCAGCAGATGCAGTGAAGTACCACACACATTTCTTCTGATTCCATCATCGTAAGAAGCAAACATGTCGACTCGATTCATGTAATATTGACTTCGCTTTCTCTAGAAAACCTTTGCTATATCGATGCCACGTGCAACTCGTGTGCAGAGAACGAGACACAAGAAGGAGTGAGCCTCTCTACCATGTGAGAGGCAGTATGTAGCAGATACACACGCTAAAACATTTGACTTGCGTTAGCTCATAAATTGCTACACGTAATTGTCTGCAAGTTAAAATGGACACATCTGCACTGCCCAGAGAGGCGACACTTGCACTCACACCTGGTGGACGGCAGTGTGACGAGGCGATGAGCTGTGGCTTCTGGGTGCGACTGTAGCGCTGCAGCCAATAATACTGCACATTGCCGGCGACCCACGTGTTTAGTAGTGACGCAACTGCTAGAATGCAGCTGAACGCCCATCTTTTGAGAGCTACAAAATTTCCGCAGTCGGCAGGACTCGAACCTACGCTCCCAGAGGGAATCTGATTTCAAGCCAGACGCCTTAACCACTCGGCCACGACTGCCGGTAGCAGTAGCGTCTTCCGACACGTGAAAGTGCACCTTTAGAAGCAATCCAATGGCAGAAAGCGGCGTGGCCTCACTCTTTTCTGTAGTGTTTCCATTGCCAGCACATTAGCCGTTACGAAAGTGTATTAATTTTCTCCTAGACATGGCGTTGAACCCAACACCCTTTGGTTGAAAATCAAACGCTCTACCGACTGAGCTATCGTACAGCTGTGTGGCATGCGAGTGATTCGCATGACGTAATTACTGGCTTATGGCTCCAATGGCGACTTCACCGACTTCCCACTGACGCACCGCTGACGCTAGTTTTCTGTCGTCTTAAGTGGTCGACATACTTGCAAGTAGCTGCGAGATCTTAAGAAAAGAAACGCTGCACCATTGCTTTTTCCGCACTCGAATGACCGAATTGCGATTCTTAAAAAAGAGAGAAATGAATGTTGGCTCTGTCCAACGCTTCCAAGCACGTCTGTGTACTCACGAACTCGGCGTCGACGCGAGAAAATGACGGGAGCGCACTCGTGGGCCTGCGACGGCTTTCTGCAGTCCCAGCGTCAGTGAGAGGAGAACCGGTAGCCACAGTAAGCAGCAGCCGTCGCGACACTCAGTATTGTTAAACGGAAATTTTCGTCTTGTTGAAGATGGTGCCATCGGTTTGCAACCGCGTTCACGTGTGTGAAAATATTTGCTCCTCTTTACGCAAAATCGCACGCAGCCGGTAGGATTCGAACCTACGCTCCCAGAGGGAATCTGATTTCGAGTCAGACGCCTTAACCACTCGGCCACGACTGCCCGTAGGTCGAGGTTCTCCGACACATGCAACTTCTACGGTTTAAAGCTATGTGGCATCAGAAAACGGCGTAGCTGCATTCTTTTCCGTAGTGTTTCCACCGCTACCAGAGGAATCGCTACCAAAGTATTAAAATTTCCGCCCGAACAGGGACTTGAACCCTGGACCCTTAGGTTAAAAGCCTAATGCTCTACCGACTTTTTTTTTTTTTTTTTTTTTTTTTTTATATAATAGCCTCCTTCCTCCCCTACAGCCCGTCCTTCCACTCGCCATTTGTGCCTTCTTCGGCTAGCTTCTGTGCTATGTTTGGTCCATATGAGATAGGTGAGTGACGAAGTAAATGTATACAAGTAAATAAAATCCCTTCTTTTGGGGTTATGGAAATCAAATAGTTCTGTTACATTCTTCCATCGTTGTGTGGGAGCGATTTTTATAGGAGAGCCAGGCTTACTTCAGCCTGATGGCTTCTCATGTGTGTGTCAGCAACCTATTAGTGCTGTGACACGAGGGCGAAGGATAAACGAAATAGCCACCTTGTTGGCGTAAAATGAATGAGAAGCTTAATAGATAATTTCATAAAGGAAAAAAAAAAAGGAATCCTGAGGTTGAACAACATGTCGTTTGATCGTTCTTCAGCTCTGTCGGTGAGACAATGTTCGGTTCAAAAAATTTGCGTAGTTGTCTTTGTATTTCATTTGTCGTTCGAGCTTTTGATGTTCTGTCATCAGGTACATCCAATAATCTGCTTCACTTTTCGTCATAGCCGTTGAGATGTAATGGACTGTCAGTCCTTTGAGCCAGTTGGCTGACCTTCTTTTAGTGTTAGGATATGGCACGTCATCAGGCAGAAGGACGTGTGTCGGTGAAATAGTGTTAGGTGACGTACGTAGCACATGTGCTAGTTTTTGCCTGAAGAGATTCCACACGTCTTTCACATCTTCACAGAGGAAGCGATGTTCTGCATTGTCGACGACATTGCAGCTGGAACAGTTTGGTGTGTGTGCCAGACGTATCGCGTGCAGTTTGGAGTTGGTTGGGATTTTTCTATTGACTGCGAGGTACCACGTCGATCGCACATTGGATGGTAGATGGGGGTCAGATATGTTGTCCCATATGTTTTTCCAATTATAATGTCGAAACTTGTTTTCTATTCGATTGCGCAATTTTCCTTCCAGCAAGGTGTTGTAAACCTCCTTAACCCGATATATGTCCTTCTCCGGTATTCTATGGCGTACATAGCTGTATTCCACCAGAAAATGTTTATAGTGGTACAGCTCGTGGGAGATGTGATGCACATCGATTGGTGGATCTCTGCTGACTGGGGTGATTTCACGTAAGAGATGAGCCACTAAGGTCCGCGGCGATCGTTGCCACTGTTTATAAGTTTTGCTAACGTATAGCGCTTGCGCTTTAAGGTAGATGTCTGTCAGTTGTAGCCCTCCATTGCGTGTCGGTAGCGTCAAGGTATCATATGAAACCTTAAATATCTGACCTCTACTGACAAAATAACCAAGCGCTGCTTGCATTTGGTGTGCAATGGTTCGTGGCAGAGGCAGCACTTGAGCAACATAGTTGACTTTGGAAGTGATGTATGTATTGGCCAGTTGCACTTTTTGTATTACGTTTAAATTACGCAAGCTGTGTTGTTTTATGCTTGCCCGTAAGGTGGCAAGTAATTTTCGATAATTGAGAGCGGCCGTGCGGCGGATATTACTCGTATATTCTATTCCAAGGCATTTGATTTTTTCCACAGTGTTGATACTTCCAGCGGCTCTGATCTCTATACCCCGACCAAGATTCATAATACCAGATTTATTGCGGTTGAGTTTAGCTCCTGACGCCATTTCGTAGGTCGCCACAACTTCAAGTACTGTTTCCACCTCTCTTTCGTCAGTCACAAGTACCCCTACATCGTCCGCGTAGGCTTGACATATGATCTTCTGTCCGTGTATATGTAATCCACGGAGTTGCCGAGTCAGAGATACTAAGAGAGGTTCAAGCGCAATCGCGAAAAGCGTCATGGACATTGGGCAACCTTGTCTTACCGAACTCTGAATATTGATCGGGTGACTGAGTTGTCCGTTGACACTGATTCTTGACGTGCTATTCGTCAGTATGTTTTTCACGGAGGCTATAATATTCTGGGGGAAGTGCATGGATGTCATACACCGGAGCAGGTACGAATGATTAACTTTATCAAAAGCTTTTTCAAAGTCAAGCGACATCAGAGCACAGCGAATGTTGCAGGCTTCCGATATCGCTATAATGTCTCTGTAGTCGCATAAGGTCTGAAATATCGTTCTGTCCTTTCCACACTTGTCTGGTAGGCTCCTGTCACTGTACGAATAACAGAATTGAACCTTTGCATCATGATACGGGCGAAGATTTTATAATCACTATTGAGAAGTGTTATGGGTCGAAGATTCTCCACGGTTTTGCCTCCTGGTGTTTTGGGGACTAAGACCACTGTACCTTCACAGAATTCCTTCGGAAGGTCAGTGTCCGCATTTAGTATTTCATTGCATACGAGTGTCAATTTAGCAATTATTTGTTCGCGAAAAGTTTGATAAAATTCAGCGGGTAGCCCATCTGGTCCAGGTGATTTGTTCTTTGGGCTCTTCGAGATGGCAACTTCGACGTCTTCGTCCGTTATTCTCGCTGCGAGCACATCAGCTTCTTCTGGAGTGAGTCGCTCTGTCGTCCTAGCAGTGAGAGCTTGCTGCGCCGTTTCATCTGTCTGTGTATTGGCCAGCAATTCACTAAAGTGTCGATGGATCTCGTCTCGTATTGCAGCTTGATCTGTCAAGAGTCTCCCGTCTGAAGTTTTGAGTTCCGTCAGAATTTTAAGTTTTTGTCTTTTGTTCTCTTGGAGAATGTGGTACATCGATGTTGTTTCTTCTCGTGTACCGTTCTGCAAACGCGTTCGTATTTTACAGCCTTCGAGATGGTGTCTCTGCAGGTTGAGCAATTTTGCTTTTATTCTGTTGATTTGCCCATAATTTGTTATGACTGTAGCATCACGAACGCACAAGTCTCTCAGACAGCTGAAGTAAAACTCTACTGTCCGCTTCCGCCAGGCGACTTTTTCACGGGAGTAAGTTTTCATTGTCTTTATTATTGCGGGCTTCGCGCAGTTTAGCCACCAATTCAGCGCCGTGCCGTACAAGTGGAACTTCCTTTCACATTCTGCCCAAGTGGTGTGGAAGGCGGCGTAACATCCAGGATCCGAAAGATGAGTAACGTTTAGCTTCCACTGACCTCTCGCCCTGTAAGTGCCTTGTTTCTCTAAATTTATCGTACATATGTACGCGATATGATCAGAGAAAATCGTGGGCCATAGCTCAGACTGTAAAACGTGTCTCCTTAAATTGGATGTTGCGTAAATTCTGTCGATACGACTGGCAGAATGGCTGGTGATATAGGTGAAACCTAGCCTATCACCGTGTTTTAGTTCCCAAGTATCAAACAGTTGGAAGTCTCTGACGATGTCCTCCAGCTCCAGAGATTTGTTAAAATTTGGCGTCTGATCCTTGGGACTCAGCACGCAATTAAAGTCACCCGCAAAAATTATTTGGTCAAATCGCACCGCGAAAAGGGGGGCGATGTCCTCTTTGAAAAATTCGGCCCTGCGGCGCTTGTTTCCGGTTCCTGACGGGGCATATATGTTGATAAACCTGGTGTTGTTTATCGTGACAGCGAGACCTCTACTGTTAGGCAGTTGCGCCACGTCTGTAAGTAGGATCCCCTCTTTAGTCATAATCGCTGTGCCGAGGCTATTGTCATTGCCAGGATTGATGACGGCGTTGTAGCCAGTGATGTCGTCCAAACGGATAGCCGTTACTTCTTGCAGCATTAAGATGTCAATATCAGCGGCGTACAGAAAATCTTGGAGATTTCTCAGATTGAGGGTGCTGCTAATTTTATTTATATTCAAGGTTGCAATTCTGTACGCCTGTAAAGCCGTCATGTCGACTATACCGTGTCAGGTGGGGTACTGTTTGCCAAGGGAAGTGGATGCTTGCTCCACTTAGAAGAAGTCGGCATCATCATCTGCCGCACGAGTATCTTTGATGGTGGTTTGTTGCCGGGTGGACACATCCTGTCGACGGTCGGGTGCCGTCCGTCCTGAACGTTGTGCTATGTCAGCCATCTCTGCATCATGGCTTTGCTCCTCCATGTCATCCGCCCAGTCTCGCGTGCACGTAACTTCCCGCGTGTACGTGTTGGGTACAGGTGGAAGGTCCTTCAGACTAGCTGTACCGTCTTGAATGTGGATTCCACGGTCGGGGTCAGTGTCCTCATTTCGAGTCTTCTTTTTTATTGTTCGATCTTCCAGAGGAGTTGCCTGTGTCGTCTCCGCCAGTTCTTGGCCTATTTGTTTCGCCTTTTCGCGCAGAATTGGCGCGGCTTCTGCTGCTCCCTGACGGGCTATTCGACGTTTCTTCCGTTTCTTTGGTGAAACAGTTATAGGCTGCTGGTCATTATCCTCCGACGTGGCAACCGTATCATCTTTGTGTTGCCCGACTTCTTCGAGTGATTTGCACATGCCTTCTTCTGCCGTCTTAGCCTGGTCTTGTTCTCCACGCCTGTCAGTTTCCTCGTATTGTGAGTGTGCTGGACCTGTAGCTTCTGTGCTGCTAGTATCCATGGCTACGCTACCATCGGGAACGTCGGCGTAAGCAACTACCGCCGTGTCGATACACATGTCTGGGGCGACCTCACTGCGTAGTGCGGCGGCGTACGTCACGGGTAGCGTGGCCATTTGACTAGGCGGGTCTCGCTCCCCAGTCGGCAGTTGCGTCACACGCCGTTGAACACACTGCGCGCGGACGTGTTGCGTAGAACCACAGCCCGAGCAGGTTCTCGGCTGGCCATCGTAAATGATGATCGCTCTATATCCACCAATCCAGAGATACGACGGGATATGTTTCAGCATGTCAATCTTAACTTGCCTGACTCCATTTAATACTGGATACTTGTGCAAGCTAGACCATTTTTCGGCGACATTGCTGATAATGGTGCCATAGTCTCTCAGTTTGTTGTTAATCTCCTCGGGCGTTATTTCAAAGGGGAGCTCAAAGATTCGAACCGTTCGTATTCCCATTCCGGCACGCGAAACCGTGACCTGCCCTATGCGTCCGTCTGAATGTTTGAATTTCGCCACCCCACCACATGCTTCTACAATTTGGTCGCACTTGTCAGAACTGAATAACTTAAGGAACACAGTCGGACTGACAATCGACAGGTGTATTCCAATCAATTCATCCACTTTGATCTGAAAAGTTTCTTCGATAAATGCCTCAACTTCGTAAGATTTCGGTCGGGTGTAGTTCGGATCGAAAATCAACTTCAAAGTATCGCGTCGCGTTGTCTGATCCATTATGTCAATCTAAAAATGTTATCGTGAACTATGACTAACGCAGAAGGCGCGCACTCGCCACACAGCGCCGGCCGCTCGCAGCGACGATGTAAACACCGCAACAGCCGCACCGCACGTCCGCACAGCACGGCCGCTGGCGGCGGAATATCCTCTTTACGCAAAATCGCACGCAGCCGGTAGGATTCGAACCTACGCTCCCAGAGGGAATCTGATTTCGAGTCAGACGCCTTAACCACTCGGCCACGACTGCCCGTAGGGCGAGGTTCTCCGATACATGCAACTTCTACGGTTTAAAGCTATGTGGCATCAGAAAACGGCGTAGCTGCATTCTTTTCCGTAGTGTTTCCACCGCTACCAGAGGAATCGCTACCAAAGTATTAAAATTTCCGCCCGAACAGGGACTTGAACCCTGGACCCTTAGGTTAAAAGCCTAATGCTCTACCGACTGAGCTATCCGGGCTCACACGACAGTAGAGAACATCCCACGATGCACAGCTGTACACTGACTCATGTCCTTCACAGCTGTGCTATCGCTGCATGGAGCTGTTACTAATTAAACGTCGCCTGAATGCTGTCTACAAACGTGTCGCGCTAAGCTCGTAGCAGACTATCGAAGAATGCTGACACACGATGCAAAAACAAACCGCAGCAGTCGTTAGGTCTCATACGTTGGAGTAGAGGATTTACGTGTTTTGTCGACACTCACTGAGTAATTGGAAATTTCACAAGCATTTCGAATGCAATGCTTCCCACGTTTTCGCTCATTTCACGGTTCCGTTGGAGACGTTCTTCACCTCCTGACACAAAAAAAGGAACGCAGTCGGTAGGACTTTTCGTATTTTCTTACTTCTCAGGGAGTTGCCTACTGTGTTCCTCTTACGGCAAGCACTAGACAACCTGAACAGTTACAGGATAGAGTCATTTTTGTTATCGGCTGTACCTACATCATCACAGACTCGGAGCAATTCCATTGGCATCAGCTTCAAAACATACGCTTGCCGAAACCCGGGATCGAACCAGGGACCTTTAGATCTTCAGTCTAACGCTCTCCCAACTGAGCTATTTCGGCTCACACCTAAGTCCGCAGATTTGCGCGTTTTCGTTAACCTCTGAATCGCCGCCAATTTCACAGTCATCTTCGTCTGATAAGACATAGGGACGCTGAAAGGCGAGCAGCAGATGCAGTGAAGTACCACACACATTTCTTCTGATTCCATCATCGTAAGAAGCAAACATGTCGACTCGATTCATGTAATATTGACTTCGCTTTCTCTAGAAAACCTTTGCTATATCGATGCCACGTGCAACTCGTGTGCAGAGAACGAGACACAAGAAGGAGTGAGCTCTCTACCATGTGAGAGGCAGTATGTAGCAGATACACACGCTAAAACATTTGACTTGCGTTAGCTCATAAATTGCTACACGTAACTGTCTGCAAGTTAAAATGGACACATCTGCACTGCCCAGAGAGGCGACACTTGCACTCACACCTGGTGGACGGCAGTGTGACGAGGCGATGAGCTGTGGCTTCTGGGTGCGACTGTAGCGCTGCAGCCAATAATACTGCACATTGCCGGCGACCCACGTGTTTAGTAGTGACGCAACTGCTAGAATGCAGCTGAACGCCCATCTTTTGAGAGCTACAAAATTTCCGCAGTCGGCAGGACTCGAACCTACGCTCCCAGAGGGAATCTGATTTCAAGTCAGACGCCTTAACCACTCGGCCACGACTGCCGGTAGCAGTAGCGTCTTCCGACACGTGAAAGTGCACCTTTAGAAGCAATCCAATGGCAGAAAGCGGCGTGGCCTCACTCTTTTCTGTAGTGTTTCCATTGCCAGCACATTAGCCGTTACGAAAGTGTATTAATTTTCGCCTAGACATGGCGTTGAACCCAACACCCTTTGGTTGAAAATCAAACGCTCTACCGACTGAGCTATCGTACAGCTGTGTGGCATGCGAGTGATTCGCATGACGTAATTACTGGCTTATGGCTCCAATGGCGACTTCACCGACTTCCCACTGACGCACCGCTGACGCTAGTTTTCTGTCGTCTTAAGTGGTCGACATACTTGCAAGTAGCTGCGAGATCTTAAGAAAAGAAACGCTGCACCATTGCTTTTTCCGCACTCGAATGACCGAATTGCGATTCTTAAAAAAGAGAGAAATGAATGTTGGCTCTGTCCAACGCTTCCAAGCACGTCTGTGTACTCACGAACTCGGCGTCGACGCGAGAAAATGACGGGAGCGCACTCGTGGGCCTGCGACGGCTTTCTGCAGTCCCAGCGTCAGTGAGAGGAGAACCGGTAGCCACAGTAAGCAGCAGCCGTCGCGACACTCAGTATTGTTAAACGGAAATTTTCGTCTTGTTGAAGATGGCGCCATCGGTTTGCAACCGCGTTCACGTGTGTGAAAATATTTGCTCCTCTTTACGCAAAGTCGCACGCAGCCGGTAGGATTCGAACCTACGCTCCCAGAGGGAATCTGATTTCGAGTCAGACGCCTTAACCACTCGGCCACGACTGCCCGTAGGGCGAGGTTCTCCGACACATGCAACTTCTACGGTTTAAAGCTATGTGGCATCAGAAAACGGCGTAGCTGCATTCTTTTCCGTAGTGTTTCCACCGCTACCAGAGGAATCGCTACCAAAGTATTAAAATTTCCGCCCGAACAGGGACTTGAACCCTGGACCCTTAGGTTAAAAGCCTAATGCTCTACCGACTGAGCTATCCGGGCTCACACGACAGTAGAGAACATCCCACGATGCACAGCTGTACATTGACTCATGTCCTTCACAGCTGTGCTATCGCTGCATGGAGCTGTTACTAATTAAACGTCGCCTGAATGCTGTCTACAAACGTGTCGCGCTAAGCTCGTAGCAGACTATCGAAAGAATGCTGACACACGATGCAAAAACAAACCGCAGCAGTCGTTAGGTCTCATACGTTGGAGTAGAGGATTTACGTGTTTTGTCGACACTCACTGAGTAATTGGAAATTTCACAAGCATTTCGAATGCAATGCTTCCCACGTTTTCGCTCATTTCACGGTTCCGTTGGAGACGTTCTTCACCTCCTGACACAAAAAAAGGAAACGCAGTCGGTAGGACTTTTCGTATTTTCTTACTTCTCAGGGAGTTGCCTACTGTGTTCCTCTTACGGCAAGCACTAGACAACCTGAACAGTTACAGGATAGAGTCATTTTTGTTATCGGCTGTACCTACATCATCACAGACTCGGAGCAATTCCATTGGCATCAGCTTCAAAACATACGCTTGCCGAAAACCCGGGATCGAACCAGGGACCTTTAGATCTTCAGTCTAACGCTCTCCCAACTGAGCTATTTCGGCTCACACCTAAGTCCGCAGATTTGCGCGTTTTCGTTAACCTCTGAATCGCCGCCAATTTCACAGTCATCTTCGTCTGATAAGACATAGGGACGCTGAAAGGCGAGCAGCAGATGCAGTGAAGTACCACACACATTTCTTCTGATTCCATCATCGTAAGAAGCAAACATGTCGACTCGATTCATGTAATATTGACTTCGCTTTCTCTAGAAAACCTTTGCTATATCGATGCCACGTGCAACTCGTGTGCAGAGAACGAGACACAAGAAGGAGTGAGCTCTCTACCATGTGAGAGGCAGTATGTAGCAGATACACACGCTAAAACATTTGACTTGCGTTAGCTCATAAATTGCTACACGTAACTGTCTGCAAGTTAAAATGGACACATCTGCACTGCCCAGAGAGGCGACACTTGCACTCACACCTGGTGGACGGCAGTGTGACGAGGCGATGAGCTGTGGCTTCTGGGTGCGACTGTAGCGCTGCAGCCAATAATACTGCACATTGCCGGCGACCCACGTGTTTAGTAGTGACGCAACTGCTAGAATGCAGCTGAACGCCCATCTTTTGAGAGCTACAAAATTTCCGCAGTCGGCAGGACTCGAACCTACGCTCCCAGAGGGAATCTGATTTCAAGTCAGACGCCTTAACCACTCGGCCACGACTGCCGGTAGCAGTAGCGTCTTCCGACACGTGAAAGTGCACCTTTAGAAGCAATCCAATGGCAGAAAGCGGCGTGGCCTCACTCTTTTCTGTAGTGTTTCCATTGCCAGCACATTAGCCGTTACGAAAGTGTATTAATTTTCTCCTAGACATGGCGTTGAACCCAACGCCCTTTGGTTGAAAATCAAACGCTCTACCGACTGAGCTATCGTACAGCTGTGTGGCATGCGAGTGATTCGCATGACGTAATTACTGGCTTATGGCTCCAATGGCGACTTCACCGACTTCCCACTGACGCACCGCTGACGCTAGTTTTCTGTCGTCTTAAGTGGTCGACATACTTGCAAGTAGCTGCGAGATCTTAAGAAAAGAAACGCTGCACCATTGCTTTTTCCGCACTCGAATGACCGAATTGCGATTCTTAAAAAAGAGAGAAATGAATGTTGGCTCTGTCCAACGCTTCCAAGCACGTCTGTGTACTCACGAACTCGGCGTCGACGCGAGAAAATGACGGGAGCGCACTCGTGGGCCTGCGACGGCTTTCTGCAGTCCCAGCGTCAGTGAGAGGAGAACCGGTAGCCACAGTAAGCAGCAGCCGTCGCGACACTCAGTATTGTTAAACGGAAATTTTCGTCTTGTTGAAGATGGCGCCATCGGTTTGCAACCGCGTTCACGTGTGTGAAAATATTTGCTCCTCTTTACGCAAAATCGCACGCAGCCGGTAGGATTCGAACCTACGCTCCCAGAGGGAATCTGATTTCGAGTCAGACGCCTTAACCACTCGGCCACGACTGCCCGTAGGGCGAGGTTCTCCGACACATGCAACTTCTACGGTTTAAAGCTATGTGGCATCAGAAAACGGCGTAGCTGCATTCTTTTCCGTAGTGTTTCCACCGCTACCAGAGGAATCGCTACCAAAGTATTAAAATTTCCGCCCGAACAGGGACTTGAACCCTGGACCCTTAGGTTAAAAGCCTAATGCTCTACCGACTGAGCTATCCGGGCTCACACGACAGTAGAGAACATCCCACGATGCACAGCTGTACATTGACTCATGTCCTTCACAGCTGTGCTATCGCTGCATGGAGCTGTTACTAATTAAACGTCGCCTGAATGCTGTCTACAAACGTGTCGCGCTAAGCTCGTAGCAGACTATCGAAAGAATGCTGACACACGATGCAAAAACAAACCGCAGCAGTCGTTAGGTCTCATACGTTGGAGTAGAGGATTTACGTGTTTTGTCGACACTCACTGAGTAATTGGAAATTTCACAAGCATTTCGAATGCAATGCTTCCCACGTTTTCGCTCATTTCACGGTTCCGTTGGAGACGTTCTTCACCTCCTGACACAAAAAAAGGAACGCAGTCGGTAGGACTTTTCGTATTTTCTTACTTCTCAGGGAGTTGCCTACTGTGTTCCTCTTACGGCAAGCACTAGACAACCTGAACAGTTACAGGATAGAGTCATTTTTGTTATCGGCTGTACCTACATCATCACAGACTCGGAGCAATTCCATTGGCATCAGCTTCAAAACATACGCTTGCCGAAAACCCGGGATCGAACCAGGGACCTTTAGATCTTCAGTCTAACGCTCTCCCAACTGAGCTATTTCGGCTCACACCTAAGTCCGCAGATTTGCGCGTTTTCGTTAACCTCTGAATCGCCGCCAATTTCACAGTCATCTTCGTCTGATAAGACATAGGGACGCTGAAAGGCGAGCAGCAGATGCAGTGAAGTACCACACACATTTCTTCTGATTCCATCATCGTAAGAAGCAAACATGTCGACTCGATTCATGTAATATTGACTTCGCTTTCTCTAGAAAACCTTTGCTATATCGATGCCACGTGCAACTCGTGTGCAGAGAACGAGACACAAGAAGGAGTGAGCTCTCTACCATGTGAGAGGCAGTATGTAGCAGATACACACGCTAAAACATTTGACTTGCGTTAGCTCATAAATTGCTACACGTAACTGTCTGCAAGTTAAAATGGACACATCTGCACTGCCCAGAGAGGCGACACTTGCACTCACACCTGGTGGACGGCAGTGTGACGAGGCGATGAGCTGTGGCTTCTGGGTGCGACTGTAGCGCTGCAGCCAATAATACTGCACATTGCCGGCGACCCACGTGTTTAGTAGTGACGCAACTGCTAGAATGCAGCTGAACGCCCATCTTTTGAGAGCTACAAAATTTCCGCAGTCGGCAGGACTCGAACCTACACTCCCAGAGGGAATCTGATTTCAAGTCAGACGCCTTAACCACTCGGCCACGACTGCCGGTAGCAGTAGCGTCTTCCGACACGTGAAAGTGCACCTTTAGAAGCAATCCAATGGCAGAAAGCGGCGTGGCCTCACTCTTTTCTGTAGTGTTTCCATTGCCAGCACATTAGCCGTTACGAAAGTGTATTAATTTTCGCCTAGACATGGCGTTGAACCCAACACCCTTTGGTTGAAAATCAAACGCTCTACCGACTGAGCTATCGTACAGCTGTGTGGCATGCGAGTGATTCGCATGACGTAATTACTGGCTTATGGCTCCAATGGCGACTTCACCGACTTCCCACTGACGCACCGCTGACGCTAGTTTTCTGTCGTCTTAAGTGGTCGACATACTTGCAAGTAGCTGCGAGATCTTAAGAAAAGAAACGCTGCACCATTGCTTTTTCCGCACTCGAATGACCGAATTGCGATTCTTAAAAAAGAGAGAAATGAATGTTGGCTCTGTCCAACGCTTCCAAGCACGTCTGTGTACTCACGAACTCGGCGTCGACGCGAGAAAATGACGGGAGCGCACTCGTGGGCCTGCGACGGCTTTCTGCAGTCCCAGCGTCAGTGAGAGGAGAACCGGTAGCCACAGTAAGCAGCAGCCGTCGCGACACTCAGTATTGTTAAACGGAAATTTTCGTCTTGTTGAAGATGGCGCCATCGGTTTGCAACCGCGTTCACGTGTGTGAAAATATTTGCTCCTCTTTACGCAAAATCGCACGCAGCCGGTAGGATTCGAACCTACGCTCCCAGAGGGAATCTGATTTCGAGTCAGACGCCTTAACCACTCGGCCACGACTGCCCGTAGGTCGAGGTTCTCCGACACATGCAACTTCTACGGTTTAAAGCTATGTGGCATCAGAAAACGGCGTAGCTGCATTCTTTTCCGTAGTGTTTCCACCGCTACCAGAGGAATCGCTACCAAAGTATTAAAATTTCCGCCCGAACAGGGACTTGAACCCTGGACCCTTAGGTTAAAAGCCTAATGCTCTACCGACTGAGCTATCCGGGCTCACACGACAGTAGAGAACATCCCACGATGCACAGCTGTACACTGACTCATGTCCTTCACAGCTGTGCTATCGCTGCATGGAGCTGTTACTAATTAAACGTCGCCTGAATGCTGTCTACAAACGTGTCGCGCTAAGCTCGTAGCAGACTATCGAAGAATGCTGACACACGATGCAAAAACAAACCGCAGCAGTCGTTAGGTCTCATACGTTGGAGTAGAGGATTTACGTGTTTTGTCGACACTCACTGAGTAATTGGAAATTTCACAAGCATTTCGAATGCAATGCTTCCCACGTTTTCGCTCATTTCACGGTTCCGTTGGAGACGTTCTTCACCTCCTGACACAAAAAAAGGAACGCAGTCGGTAGGACTTTTCGTATTTTCTTACTTCTCAGGGAGTTGCCTACTGTGTTCCTCTTACGGCAAGCACTAGACAACCTGAACAGTTACAGGATAGAGTCATTTTTGTTATCGGCTGTACCTACATCATCACAGACTCGGAGCAATTCCATTGGCATCAGCTTCAAAACATACGCTTGCCGAAACCCGGGATCGAACCAGGGACCTTTAGATCTTCAGTCTAACGCTCTCCCAACTGAGCTATTTCGGCTCACACCTAAGTCCGCAGATTTGCGCGTTTTCGTTAACCTCTGAATCGCCGCCAATTTCACAGTCATCTTCGTCTGATAAGACATAGGGACGCTGAAAGGCGAGCAGCAGATGCAGTGAAGTACCACACACATTTCTTCTGATTCCATCATCGTAAGAAGCAAACATGTCGACTCGATTCATGTAATATTGACTTCGCTTTCTCTAGAAAACCTTTGCTATATCGATGCCACGTGCAACTCGTGTGCAGAGAACGAGACACAAGAAGGAGTGAGCTCTCTACCATGTGAGAGGCAGTATGTAGCAGATACACACGCTAAAACATTTGACTTGCGTTAGCTCATAAATTGCTACACGTAACTGTCTGCAAGTTAAAATGGACACATCTGCACTGCCCAGAGAGGCGACACTTGCACTCACACCTGGTGGACGGCAGTGTGACGAGGCGATGAGCTGTGGCTTCTGGGTGCGACTGTAGCGCTGCAGCCAATAATACTGCACATTGCCGGCGACCCACGTGTTTAGTAGTGACGCAACTGCTAGAATGCAGCTGAACGCCCATCTTTTGAGAGCTACAAAATTTCCGCAGTCGGCAGGACTCGAACCTACACTCCCAGAGGGAATCTGATTTCAAGTCAGACGCCTTAACCACTCGGCCACGACTGCCGGTAGCAGTAGCGTCTTCCGACACGTGAAAGTGCACCTTTAGAAGCAATCCAATGGCAGAAAGCGGCGTGGCCTCACTCTTTTCTGTAGTGTTTCCATTGCCAGCACATTAGCCGTTACGAAAGTGTATTAATTTTCGCCTAGACATGGCGTTGAACCCAACACCCTTTGGTTGAAAATCAAACGCTCTACCGACTGAGCTATCGTACAGCTGTGTGGCATGCGAGTGATTCGCATGACGTAATTACTGGCTTATGGCTCCAATGGCGACTTCACCGACTTCCCACTGACGCACCGCTGACGCTAGTTTTCTGTCGTCTTAAGTGGTCGACATACTTGCAAGTAGCTGCGAGATCTTAAGAAAAGAAACGCTGCACCATTGCTTTTTCCGCACTCGAATGACCGAATTGCGATTCTTAAAAAAGAGAGAAATGAATGTTGGCTCTGTCCAACGCTTCCAAGCACGTCTGTGTACTCACGAACTCGGCGTCGACGCGAGAAAATGACGGGAGCGCACTCGTGGGCCTGCGACGGCTTTCTGCAGTCCCAGCGTCAGTGAGAGGAGAACCGGTAGCCACAGTAAGCAGCAGCCGTCGCGACACTCAGTATTGTTAAACGGAAATTTTCGTCTTGTTGAAGATGGCGCCATCGGTTTGCAACCGCGTTCACGTGTGTGAAAATATTTGCTCCTCTTTACGCAAAATCGCACGCAGCCGGTAGGATTCGAACCTACGCTCCCAGAGGGAATCTGATTTCGAGTCAGACGCCTTAACCACTCGGCCACGACTGCCCGTAGGTCGAGGTTCTCCGACACATGCAACTTCTACGGTTTAAAGCTATGTGGCATCAGAAAACGGCGTAGCTGCATTCTTTTCCGTAGTGTTTCCACCGCTACCAGAGGAATCGCTACCAAAGTATTAAAATTTCCGCCCGAACAGGGACTTGAACCCTGGACCCTTAGGTTAAAAGCCTAATGCTCTACCGACTGAGCTATCCGGGCTCACACGACAGTAGAGAACATCCCACGATGCACAGCTGTACACTGACTCATGTCCTTCACAGCTGTGCTATCGCTGCATGGAGCTGTTACTAATTAAACGTCGCCTGAATGCTGTCTACAAACGTGTCGCGCTAAGCTCGTAGCAGACTATCGAAGAATGCTGACACACGATGCAAAAACAAACCGCAGCAGTCGTTAGGTCTCATACGTTGGAGTAGAGGATTTACGTGTTTTGTCGACACTCACTGAGTAATTGGAAATTTCACAAGCATTTCGAATGCAATGCTTCCCACGTTTTCGCTCATTTCACGGTTCCGTTGGAGACGTTCTTCACCTCCTGACACAAAAAAAGGAACGCAGTCGGTAGGACTTTTCGTATTTTCTTACTTCTCAGGGAGTTGCCTACTGTGTTCCTCTTACGGCAAGCACTAGACAACCTGAACAGTTACAGGATAGAGTCATTTTTGTTATCGGCTGTACCTACATCATCACAGACTCGGAGCAATTCCATTGGCATCAGCTTCAAAACATACGCTTGCCGAAACCCGGGATCGAACCAGGGACCTTTAGATCTTCAGTCTAACGCTCTCCCAACTGAGCTATTTCGGCTCACACCTAAGTCCGCAGATTTGCGCGTTTTCGTTAACCTCTGAATCGCCGCCAATTTCACAGTCATCTTCGTCTGATAAGACATAGGGACGCTGAAAGGCGAGCAGCAGATGCAGTGAAGTACCACACACATTTCTTCTGATTCCATCATCGTAAGAAGCAAACATGTCGACTCGATTCATGTAATATTGACTTCGCTTTCTCTAGAAAACCTTTGCTATATCGATGCCACGTGCAACTCGTGTGCAGAGAACGAGACACAAGAAGGAGTGAGCTCTCTACCATGTGAGAGGCAGTATGTAGCAGATACACACGCTAAAACATTTGACTTGCGTTAGCTCATAAATTGCTACACGTAACTGTCTGCAAGTTAAAATGGACACATCTGCACTGCCCAGAGAGGCGACACTTGCACTCACACCTGGTGGACGGCAGTGTGACGAGGCGATGAGCTGTGGCTTCTGGGTGCGACTGTAGCGCTGCAGCCAATAATACTGCACATTGCCGGCGACCCACGTGTTTAGTAGTGACGCAACTGCTAGAATGCAGCTGAACGCCCATCTTTTGAGAGCTACAAAATTTCCGCAGTCGGCAGGACTCGAACCTACGCTCCCAGAGGGAATCTGATTTCAAGTCAGACGCCTTAACCACTCGGCCACGACTGCCGGTAGCAGTAGCGTCTTCCGACACGTGAAAGTGCACCTTTAGAAGCAATCCAATGGCAGAAAGCGGCGTGGCCTCACTCTTTTCTGTAGTGTTTCCATTGCCAGCACATTAGCCGTTACGAAAGTGTATTAATTTTCGCCTAGACATGGCGTTGAACCCAACACCCTTTGGTTGAAAATCAAACGCTCTACCGACTGAGCTATCGTACAGCTGTGTGGCATGCGAGTGATTCGCATGACGTAATTACTGGCTTATGGCTCCAATGGCGACTTCACCGACTTCCCACTGACGCACCGCTGACGCTAGTTTTCTGTCGTCTTAAGTGGTCGACATACTTGCAAGTAGCTGCGAGATCTTAAGAAAAGAAACGCTGCACCATTGCTTTTTCCGCACTCGAATGACCGAATTGCGATTCTTAAAAAAGAGAGAAATGAATGTTGGCTCTGTCCAACGCTTCCAAGCACGTCTGTGTACTCACGAACTCGGCGTCGACGCGAGAAAATGACGGGAGCGCACTCGTGGGCCTGCGACGGCTTTCTGCAGTCCCAGCGTCAGTGAGAGGAGAACCGGTAGCCACAGTAAGCAGCAGCCGTCGCGACACTCAGTATTGTTAAACGGAAATTTTCGTCTTGTTGAAGATGGCGCCATCGGTTTGCAACCGCGTTCACGTGTGTGAAAATATTTGCTCCTCTTTACGCAAAATCGCACGCAGCCGGTAGGATTCGAACCTACGCTCCCAGAGGAAATCTGATTTCGAGGCAGACGCCTTAACCACTCGGCCACGACTGCCCGTAGGGCGAGGTTCTCCGACACATGCAACTTCTACGGTTTAAAGCTATGTGGCATCAGAAAACGGCGTAGCTGCATTCTTTTCCGTAGTGTTTCCACCGCTACCAGAGGAATCGCTACCAAAGTATTAAAATTTCCGCCCGAACAGGGACTTGAACCCTGGACCCTTAGGTTAAAAGCCTAATGCTCTACCGACTGAGCTATCCGGGCTCACACGACAGTAGAGAACATCCCACGATGCACAGCTGTACATTGACTCATGTCCTTCACAGCTGTGCTATCGCTGCATGGAGCTGTTACTAATTAAACGTCGCCTGAATGCTGTCTACAAACGTGTCGCGCTAAGCTCGTAGCAGACTATCGAAGAATGCTGACACACGATGCAAAAACAAACCGCAGCAGTCGTTAGGTCTCATACGTTGGAGTAGAGGATTTACGTGTTTTGTCGACACTCACTGAGTAATTGGAAATTTCACAAGCATTTCGAATGCAATGCTTCCCACGTTTTCGCTCATTTCACGGTTCCGTTGGAGACGTTCTTCACCTCCTGACACAAAAAAAGGAACGCAGTCGGTAGGACTTTTCGTATTTTCTTACTTCTCAGGGAGTTGCCTACTGTGTTCCTCTTACGGCAAGCACTAGACAACCTGAACAGTTACAGGATAGAGTCATTTTTGTTATCGGCTGTACCTACATCATCACAGACTCGGAGCAATTCCATTGGCATCAGCTTCAAAACATACACTTGCCGAAACCCGGGATCGAACCAGGGACCTTTAGATCTTCAGTCTAACGCTCTCCCAACTGAGCTATTTCGGCTCACACCTAAGTCCGCAGATTTGCGCGTTTTCGTTAACCTCTGAATCGCCGCCAATTTCACAGTCATCTTCGTCTGATAAGACATAGGGACGCTGAAAGGCGAGCAGCAGATGCAGTGAAGTACCACACACATTTCTTCTGATTCCATCATCGTAAGAAGCAAACATGTCGACTCGATTCATGTAATATTGACTTCGCTTTCTCTAGAAAACCTTTGCTATATCGATGCCACGTGCAACTCGTGTGCAGAGAACGAGACACAAGAAGGAGTGAGCTCTCTACCATGTGAGAGGCAGTATGTAGCAGATACACACGCTAAAACATTTGACTTGCGTTAGCTCATAAATTGCTACACGTAACTGTCTGCAAGTTAAAATGGACACATCTGCACTGCCCAGAGAGGCGACACTTGCACTCACACCTGGTGGACGGCAGTGTGACGAGGCGATGAGCTGTGGCTTCTGGGTGCCACTGTAGCGCTGCAGCCAATAATACTGCACATTGCCGGCGACCCACGTGTTTAGTAGTGACGCAACTGCTAGAATGCAGCTGAACGCCCATCTTTTGAGAGCTACAAAATTTCCGCAGTCGGCAGGACTCGAACCTACGCTCCCAGAGGGAATCTGATTTCAAGTCAGACGCCTTAACCACTCGGCCACGACTGTCGGTAGCAGTAGCGTCTTCCGACACGTGAAAGTGCACCTTTAGAAGCAATCCAATGGCAGAAAGCGGCGTGGCCTCACTCTTTTCTGTAGTGTTTCCATTGCCAGCACATTAGCCGTTACGAAAGTGTATTAATTTTCTCCTAGACATGGCGTTGAACCCAACGCCCTTTGGTTGAAAATCAAACGCTCTACCGACTGAGCTATCGTACAGCTGTGTGGCATGCGAGTGATTCGCATGACGTAATTACTGGCTTATGGCTCCAATGGCGACTTCACCGACTTCCCACTGACGCACCGCTGACGCTAGTTTTCTGTCGTCTTAAGTGGTCGACATACTTGCAAGTAGCTGCGAGATCTTAAGAAAAGAAACGCTGCACCATTGCTTTTTCCGCACTCGAATGACCGAATTGCGATTCTTAAAAAAGAGAGAAATGAATGTTGGCTCTGTCCAACGCTTCCAAGCACGTCTGTGTACTCACGAACTCGGCGTCGACGCGAGAAAATGACGGGAGCGCACTCGTGGGCCTGCGACGGCTTTCTGCAGTCCCAGCGTCAGTGAGAGGAGAACCGGTAGCCACAGTAAGCAGCAGCCGTCGCGACACTCAGTATTGTTAAACGGAAATTTTCGTCTTGTTGAAGATGGCGCCATCGGTTTGCAACCGCGTTCACGTGTGTGAAAATATTTGCTCCTCTTTACGCAAAATCGCACGCAGCCGGTAGGATTCGAACCTACGCTCCCAGAGGAAATCTGATTTCGAGGCAGACGCCTTAACCACTCGGCCACGACTGCCCGTAGGGCGAGGTTCTCCGACACATGCAACTTCTACGGTTTAAAGCTATGTGGCATCAGAAAACGGCGTAGCTGCATTCTTTTCCGTAGTGTTTCCACCGCTACCAGAGGAATCGCTACCAAAGTATTAAAATTTCCGCCCGAACAGGGACTTGAACCCTGGACCCTTAGGTTAAAAGCCTAATGCTCTACCGACTGAGCTATCCGGGCTCACACGACAGTAGAGAACATCCCACGATGCACAGCTGTACATTGACTCATGTCCTTCACAGCTGTGCTATCGCTGCATGGAGCTGTTACTAATTAAACGTCGCCTGAATGCTGTCTACAAACGTGTCGCGCTAAGCTCGTAGCAGACTATCGAAGAATGCTGACACACGATGCAAAAACAAACCGCAGCAGTCGTTAGGTCTCATACGTTGGAGTAGAGGATTTACGTGTTTTGTCGACACTCACTGAGTAATTGGAAATTTCACAAGCATTTCGAATGCAATGCTTCCCACGTTTTCGCTCATTTCACGGTTCCGTTGGAGACGTTCTTCACCTCCTGACACAAAAAAAGGAACGCAGTCGGTAGGACTTTTCGTATTTTCTTACTTCTCAGGGAGTTGCCTACTGTGTTCCTCTTACGGCAAGCACTAGACAACCTGAACAGTTACAGGATAGAGTCATTTTTGTTATCGGCTGTACCTACATCATCACAGACTCGGAGCAATTCCATTGGCATCAGCTTCAAAACATACGCTTGCCGAAACCCGGGATCGAACCAGGGACCTTTAGATCTTCAGTCTAACGCTCTCCCAACTGAGCTATTTCGGCTCACACCTAAGTCCGCAGATTTGCGCGTTTTCGTTAACCTCTGAATCGCCGCCAATTTCACAGTCATCTTCGTCTGATAAGACATAGGGACGCTGAAAGGCGAGCAGCAGATGCAGTGAAGTACCACACACATTTCTTCTGATTCCATCATCGTAAGAAGCAAACATGTCGACTCGATTCATGTAATATTGACTTCGCTTTCTCTAGAAAACCTTTGCTATATCGATGCCACGTGCAACTCGTGTGCAGAGAACGAGACACAAGAAGGAGTGAGCTCTCTACCATGTGAGAGGCAGTATGTAGCAGATACACACGCTAAAACATTTGACTTGCGTTAGCTCATAAATTGCTACACGTAACTGTCTGCAAGTTAAAATGGACACATCTGCACTGCCCAGAGAGGCGACACTTGCACTCACACCTGGTGGACGGCAGTGTGACGAGGCGATGAGCTGTGGCTTCTGGGTGCGACTGTAGCGCTGCAGCCAATAATACTGCACATTGCCGGCGACCCACGTGTTTAGTAGTGACGCAACTGCTAGAATGCAGCTGAACGCCCATCTTTTGAGAGCTACAAAATTTCCGCAGTCGGCAGGACTCGAACCTACGCTCCCAGAGGGAATCTGATTTCAAGTCAGACGCCTTAACCACTCGGCCACGACTGCCGGTAGCAGTAGCGTCTTCCGACACGTGAAAGTGCACCTTTAGAAGCAATCCAATGGCAGAAAGCGGCGTGGCCTCACTCTTTTCTGTAGTGTTTCCATTGCCAGCACATTAGCCGTTACGAAAGTGTATTAATTTTCGCCTAGACATGGCGTTGAACCCAACACCCTTTGGTTGAAAATCAAACGCTCTACCGACTGAGCTATCGTACAGCTGTGTGGCATGCGAGTGATTCGCATGACGTAATTACTGGCTTATGGCTCCAATGGCGACTTCACCGACTTCCCACTGACGCACCGCTGACGCTAGTTTTCTGTCGTCTTAAGTGGTCGACATACTTGCAAGTAGCTGCGAGATCTTAAGAAAAGAAACGCTGCACCATTGCTTTTTCCGCACTCGAATGACCGAATTGCGATTCTTAAAAAAGAGAGAAATGAATGTTGGCTCTGTCCAACGCTTCCAAGCACGTCTGTGTACTCACGAACTCGGCGTCGACGCGAGAAAATGACGGGAGCGCACTCGTGGGCCTGCGACGGCTTTCTGCAGTCCCAGCGTCAGTGAGAGGAGAACCGGTAGCCACAGTAAGCAGCAGCCGTCGCGACACTCAGTATTGTTAAACGGAAATTTTCGTCTTGTTGAAGATGGCGCCATCGGTTTGCAACCGCGTTCACGTGTGTGAAAATATTTGCTCCTCTTTACGCAAAATCGCACGCAGCCGGTAGGATTCGAACCTACGCTCCCAGAGGGAATCTGATTTCGAGTCAGACGCCTTAACCACTCGGCCACGACTGCCCGTAGGTCGAGGTTCTCCGACACATGCAACTTCTACGGTTTAAAGCTATGTGGCATCAGAAAACGGCGTAGCTGCATTCTTTTCCGTAGTGTTTCCACCGCTACCAGAGGAATCGCTACCAAAGTATTAAAATTTCCGCCCGAACAGGGACTTGAACCCTGGACCCTTAGGTTAAAAGCCTAATGCTCTACCGACTGAGCTATCCGGGCTCACACGACAGTAGAGAACATCCCACGATGCACAGCTGTACACTGACTCATGTCCTTCACAGCTGTGCTATCGCTGCATGGAGCTGTTACTAATTAAACGTCGCCTGAATGCTGTCTACAAACGTGTCGCGCTAAGCTCGTAGCAGACTATCGAAGAATGCTGACACACGATGCAAAAACAAACCGCAGCAGTCGTTAGGTCTCATACGTTGGAGTAGAGGATTTACGTGTTTTGTCGACACTCACTGAGTAATTGGAAATTTCACAAGCATTTCGAATGCAATGCTTCCCACGTTTTCGCTCATTTCACGGTTCCGTTGGAGACGTTCTTCACCTCCTGACACAAAAAAAGGAACGCAGTCGGTAGGACTTTTCGTATTTTCTTACTTCTCAGGGAGTTGCCTACTGTGTTCCTCTTACGGCAAGCACTAGACAACCTGAACAGTTACAGGATAGAGTCATTTTTGTTATCGGCTGTACCTACATCATCACAGACTCGGAGCAATTCCATTGGCATCAGCTTCAAAACATACGCTTGCCGAAACCCGGGATCGAACCAGGGACCTTTAGATCTTCAGTCTAACGCTCTCCCAACTGAGCTATTTCGGCTCACACCTAAGTCCGCAGATTTGCGCGTTTTCGTTAACCTCTGAATCGCCGCCAATTTCACAGTCATCTTCGTCTGATAAGACATAGGGACGCTGAAAGGCGAGCAGCAGATGCAGTGAAGTACCACACACATTTCTTCTGATTCCATCATCGTAAGAAGCAAACATGTCGACTCGATTCATGTAATATTGACTTCGCTTTCTCTAGAAAACCTTTGCTATATCGATGCCACGTGCAACTCGTGTGCAGAGAACGAGACACAAGAAGGAGTGAGCTCTCTACCATGTGAGAGGCAGTATGTAGCAGATACACACGCTAAAACATTTGACTTGCGTTAGCTCATAAATTGCTACACGTAACTGTCTGCAAGTTAAAATGGACACATCTGCACTGCCCAGAGAGGCGACACTTGCACTCACACCTGGTGGACGGCAGTGTGACGAGGCGATGAGCTGTGGCTTCTGGGTGCCACTGTAGCGCTGCAGCCAATAATACTGCACATTGCCGGCGACCCACGTGTTTAGTAGTGACGCAACTGCTAGAATGCAGCTGAACGCCCATCTTTTGAGAGCTACAAAATTTCCGCAGTCGGCAGGACTCGAACCTACGCTCCCAGAGGGAATCTGATTTCAAGTCAGACGCCTTAACCACTCGGCCACGACTGCCGGTAGCAGTAGCGTCTTCCGACACGTGAAAGTGCACCTTTAGAAGCAATCCAATGGCAGAAAGCGGCGTGGCCTCACTCTTTTCTGTAGTGTTTCCATTGCCAGCACATTAGCCGTTACGAAAGTGTATTAATTTTCGCCTAGACATGGCGTTGAACCCAACACCCTTTGGTTGAAAATCAAACGCTCTACCGACTGAGCTATCGTACAGCTGTGTGGCATGCGAGTGATTCGCATGACGTAATTACTGGCTTATGGCTCCAATGGCGACTTCACCGACTTCCCACTGACGCACCGCTGACGCTAGTTTTCTGTCGTCTTAAGTGGTCGACATACTTGCAAGTAGCTGCGAGATCTTAAGAAAAGAAACGCTGCACCATTGCTTTTTCCGCACTCGAATGACCGAATTGCGATTCTTAAAAAAGAGAGAAATGAATGTTGGCTCTGTCCAACGCTTCCAAGCACGTCTGTGTACTCACGAACTCGGCGTCGACGCGAGAAAATGACGGGAGCGCACTCGTGGGCCTGCGACGGCTTTCTGCAGTCCCAGCGTCAGTGAGAGGAGAACCGGTAGCCACAGTAAGCAGCAGCCGTCGCGACACTCAGTATTGTTAAACGGAAATTTTCGTCTTGTTGAAGATGGCGCCATCGGTTTGCAACCGCGTTCACGTGTGTGAAAATATTTGCTCCTCTTTACGCAAAATCGCACGCAGCCGGTAGGATTCGAACCTACGCTCCCAGAGGGAATCTGATTTCGAGTCAGACGCCTTAACCACTCGGCCACGACTGCCCGTAGGTCGAGGTTCTCCGACACATGCAACTTCTACGGTTTAAAGCTATGTGGCATCAGAAAACGGCGTAGCTGCATTCTTTTCCGTAGTGTTTCCACCGCTACCAGAGGAATCGCTACCAAAGTATTAAAATTTCCGCCCGAACAGGGACTTGAACCCTGGACCCTTAGGTTAAAAGCCTAATGCTCTACCGACTGAGCTATCCGGGCTCACACGACAGTAGAGAACATCCCACGATGCACAGCTGTACACTGACTCATGTCCTTCACAGCTGTGCTATCGCTGCATGGAGCTGTTACTAATTAAACGTCGCCTGAATGCTGTCTACAAACGTGTCGCGCTAAGCTCGTAGCAGACTATCGAAGAATGCTGACACACGATGCAAAAACAAACCGCAGCAGTCGTTAGGTCTCATACGTTGGAGTAGAGGATTTACGTGTTTTGTCGACACTCACTGAGTAATTGGAAATTTCACAAGCATTTCGAATGCAATGCTTCCCACGTTTTCGCTCATTTCACGGTTCCGTTGGAGACGTTCTTCACCTCCTGACACAAAAAAAGGAACGCAGTCGGTAGGACTTTTCGTATTTTCTTACTTCTCAGGGAGTTGCCTACTGTGTTCCTCTTACGGCAAGCACTAGACAACCTGAACAGTTACAGGATAGAGTCATTTTTGTTATCGGCTGTACCTACATCATCACAGACTCGGAGCAATTCCATTGGCATCAGCTTCAAAACATACGCTTGCCGAAACCCGGGATCGAACCAGGGACCTTTAGATCTTCAGTCTAACGCTCTCCCAACTGAGCTATTTCGGCTCACACCTAAGTCCGCAGATTTGCGCGTTTTCGTTAACCTCTGAATCGCCGCCAATTTCACAGTCATCTTCGTCTGATAAGACATAGGGACGCTGAAAGGCGAGCAGCAGATGCAGTGAAGTACCACACACATTTCTTCTGATTCCATCATCGTAAGAAGCAAACATGTCGACTCGATTCATGTAATATTGACTTCGCTTTCTCTAGAAAACCTTTGCTATATCGATGCCACGTGCAACTCGTGTGCAGAGAACGAGACACAAGAAGGAGTGAGCTCTCTACCATGTGAGAGGCAGTATGTAGCAGATACACACGCTAAAACATTTGACTTGCGTTAGCTCATAAATTGCTACACGTAACTGTCTGCAAGTTAAAATGGACACATCTGCACTGCCCAGAGAGGCGACACTTGCACTCACACCTGGTGGACGGCAGTGTGACGAGGCGATGAGCTGTGGCTTCTGGGTGCGACTGTAGCGCTGCAGCCAATAATACTGCACATTGCCGGCGACCCACGTGTTTAGTAGTGACGCAACTGCTAGAATGCAGCTGAACGCCCATCTTTTGAGAGCTACAAAATTTCCGCAGTCGGCAGGACTCGAACCTACGCTCCCAGAGGGAATCTGATTTCAAGTCAGACGCCTTAACCACTCGGCCACGACTGCCGGTAGCAGTAGCGTCTTCCGACACGTGAAAGTGCACCTTTAGAAGCAATCCAATGGCAGAAAGCGGCGTGGCCTCACTCTTTTCTGTAGTGTTTCCATTGCCAGCACATTAGCCGTTACGAAAGTGTATTAATTTTCTCCTAGACATGGCGTTGAACCCAACGCCCTTTGGTTGAAAATCAAACGCTCTACCGACTGAGCTATCGTACAGCTGTGTGGCATGCGAGTGATTCGCATGACGTAATTACTGGCTTATGGCTCCAATGGCGACTTCACCGACTTCCCACTGACGCACCGCTGACGCTAGTTTTCTGTCGTCTTAAGTGGTCGACATACTTGCAAGTAGCTGCGAGATCTTAAGAAAAGAAACGCTGCACCATTGCTTTTTCCGCACTCGAATGACCGAATTGCGATTCTTAAAAAAGAGAGAAATGAATGTTGGCTCTGTCCAACGCTTCCAAGCACGTCTGTGTACTCACGAACTCGGCGTCGACGCGAGAAAATGACGGGAGCGCACTCGTGGGCCTGCGACGGCTTTCTGCAGTCCCAGCGTCAGTGAGAGGAGAACCGGTAGCCACAGTAAGCAGCAGCCGTCGCGACACTCAGTATTGTTAAACGGAAATTTTCGTCTTGTTGAAGATGGCGCCATCGGTTTGCAACCGCGTTCACGTGTGTGAAAATATTTGCTCCTCTTTACGCAAAATCGCACGCAGCCGGTAGGATTCGAACCTACGCTCCCAGAGGAAATCTGATTTCGAGGCAGACGCCTTAACCACTCGGCCACGACTGCCCGTAGGGCGAGGTTCTCCGACACATGCAACTTCTACGGTTTAAAGCTATGTGGCATCAGAAAACGGCGTAGCTGCATTCTTTTCCGTAGTGTTTCCACCGCTACCAGAGGAATCGCTACCAAAGTATTAAAATTTCCGCCCGAACAGGGACTTGAACCCTGGACCCTTAGGTTAAAAGCCTAATGCTCTACCGACTGAGCTATCCGGGCTCACACGACAGTAGAGAACATCCCACGATGCACAGCTGTACATTGACTCATGTCCTTCACAGCTGTGCTATCGCTGCATGGAGCTGTTACTAATTAAACGTCGCCTGAATGCTGTCTACAAACGTGTCGCGCTAAGCTCGTAGCAGACTATCGAAGAATGCTGACACACGATGCAAAAACAAACCGCAGCAGTCGTTAGGTCTCATACGTTGGAGTAGAGGATTTACGTGTTTTGTCGACACTCACTGAGTAATTGGAAATTTCACAAGCATTTCGAATGCAATGCTTCCCACGTTTTCGCTCATTTCACGGTTCCGTTGGAGACGTTCTTCACCTCCTGACACAAAAAAAGGAACGCAGTCGGTAGGACTTTTCGTATTTTCTTACTTCTCAGGGAGTTGCCTACTGTGTTCCTCTTACGGCAAGCACTAGACAACCTGAACAGTTACAGGATAGAGTCATTTTTGTTATCGGCTGTACCTACATCATCACAGACTCGGAGCAATTCCATTGGCATCAGCTTCAAAACATACACTTGCCGAAACCCGGGATCGAACCAGGGACCTTTAGATCTTCAGTCTAACGCTCTCCCAACTGAGCTATTTCGGCTCACACCTAAGTCCGCAGATTTGCGCGTTTTCGTTAACCTCTGAATCGCCGCCAATTTCACAGTCATCTTCGTCTGATAAGACATAGGGACGCTGAAAGGCGAGCAGCAGATGCAGTGAAGTACCACACACATTTCTTCTGATTCCATCATCGTAAGAAGCAAACATGTCGACTCGATTCATGTAATATTGACTTCGCTTTCTCTAGAAAACCTTTGCTATATCGATGCCACGTGCAACTCGTGTGCAGAGAACGAGACACAAGAAGGAGTGAGCTCTCTACCATGTGAGAGGCAGTATGTAGCAGATACACACGCTAAAACATTTGACTTGCGTTAGCTCATAAATTGCTACACGTAACTGTCTGCAAGTTAAAATGGACACATCTGCACTGCCCAGAGAGGCGACACTTGCACTCACACCTGGTGGACGGCAGTGTGACGAGGCGATGAGCTGTGGCTTCTGGGTGCCACTGTAGCGCTGCAGCCAATAATACTGCACATTGCCGGCGACCCACGTGTTTAGTAGTGACGCAACTGCTAGAATGCAGCTGAACGCCCATCTTTTGAGAGCTACAAAATTTCCGCAGTCGGCAGGACTCGAACCTACGCTCCCAGAGGGAATCTGATTTCAAGTCAGACGCCTTAACCACTCGGCCACGACTGCCGGTAGCAGTAGCGTCTTCCGACACGTGAAAGTGCACCTTTAGAAGCAATCCAATGGCAGAAAGCGGCGTGGCCTCACTCTTTTCTGTAGTGTTTCCATTGCCAGCACATTAGCCGTTACGAAAGTGTATTAATTTTCTCCTAGACATGGCGTTGAACCCAACGCCCTTTGGTTGAAAATCAAACGCTCTACCGACTGAGCTATCGTACAGCTGTGTGGCATGCGAGTGATTCGCATGACGTAATTACTGGCTTATGGCTCCAATGGCGACTTCACCGACTTCCCACTGACGCACCGCTGACGCTAGTTTTCTGTCGTCTTAAGTGGTCGACATACTTGCAAGTAGCTGCGAGATCTTAAGAAAAGAAACGCTGCACCATTGCTTTTTCCGCACTCGAATGACCGAATTGCGATTCTTAAAAAAGAGAGAAATGAATGTTGGCTCTGTCCAACGCTTCCAAGCACGTCTGTGTACTCACGAACTCGGCGTCGACGCGAGAAAATGACGGGAGCGCACTCGTGGGCCTGCGACGGCTTTCTGCAGTCCCAGCGTCAGTGAGAGGAGAACCGGTAGCCACAGTAAGCAGCAGCCGTCGCGACACTCAGTATTGTTAAACGGAAATTTTCGTCTTGTTGAAGATGGCGCCATCGGTTTGCAACCGCGTTCACGTGTGTGAAAATATTTGCTCCTCTTTACGCAAAATCGCACGCAGCCGGTAGGATTCGAACCTACGCTCCCAGAGGAAATCTGATTTCGAGGCAGACGCCTTAACCACTCGGCCACGACTGCCCGTAGGGCGAGGTTCTCCGACACATGCAACTTCTACGGTTTAAAGCTATGTGGCATCAGAAAACGGCGTAGCTGCATTCTTTTCCGTAGTGTTTCCACCGCTACCAGAGGAATCGCTACCAAAGTATTAAAATTTCCGCCCGAACAGGGACTTGAACCCTGGACCCTTAGGTTAAAAGCCTAATGCTCTACCGACTGAGCTATCCGGGCTCACACGACAGTAGAGAACATCCCACGATGCACAGCTGTACATTGACTCATGTCCTTCACAGCTGTGCTATCGCTGCATGGAGCTGTTACTAATTAAACGTCGCCTGAATGCTGTCTACAAACGTGTCGCGCTAAGCTCGTAGCAGACTATCGAAGAATGCTGACACACGATGCAAAAACAAACCGCAGCAGTCGTTAGGTCTCATACGTTGGAGTAGAGGATTTACGTGTTTTGTCGACACTCACTGAGTAATTGGAAATTTCACAAGCATTTCGAATGCAATGCTTCCCACGTTTTCGCTCATTTCACGGTTCCGTTGGAGACGTTCTTCACCTCCTGACACAAAAAAAGGAACGCAGTCGGTAGGACTTTTCGTATTTTCTTACTTCTCAGGGAGTTGCCTACTGTGTTCCTCTTACGGCAAGCACTAGACAACCTGAACAGTTACAGGATAGAGTCATTTTTGTTATCGGCTGTACCTACATCATCACAGACTCGGAGCAATTCCATTGGCATCAGCTTCAAAACATACGCTTGCCGAAACCCGGGATCGAACCAGGGACCTTTAGATCTTCAGTCTAACGCTCTCCCAACTGAGCTATTTCGGCTCACACCTAAGTCCGCAGATTTGCGCGTTTTCGTTAACCTCTGAATCGCCGCCAATTTCACAGTCATCTTCGTCTGATAAGACATAGGGACGCTGAAAGGCGAGCAGCAGATGCAGTGAAGTACCACACACATTTCTTCTGATTCCATCATCGTAAGAAGCAAACATGTCGACTCGATTCATGTAATATTGACTTCGCTTTCTCTAGAAAACCTTTGCTATATCGATGCCACGTGCAACTCGTGTGCAGAGAACGAGACACAAGAAGGAGTGAGCTCTCTACCATGTGAGAGGCAGTATGTAGCAGATACACACGCTAAAACATTTGACTTGCGTTAGCTCATAAATTGCTACACGTAACTGTCTGCAAGTTAAAATGGACACATCTGCACTGCCCAGAGAGGCGACACTTGCACTCACACCTGGTGGACGGCAGTGTGACGAGGCGATGAGCTGTGGCTTCTGGGTGCCACTGTAGCGCTGCAGCCAATAATACTGCACATTGCCGGCGACCCACGTGTTTAGTAGTGACGCAACTGCTAGAATGCAGCTGAACGCCCATCTTTTGAGAGCTACAAAATTTCCGCAGTCGGCAGGACTCGAACCTACGCTCCCAGAGGGAATCTGATTTCAAGTCAGACGCCTTAACCACTCGGCCACGACTGCCGGTAGCAGTAGCGTCTTCCGACACGTGAAAGTGCACCTTTAGAAGCAATCCAATGGCAGAAAGCGGCGTGGCCTCACTCTTTTCTGTAGTGTTTCCATTGCCAGCACATTAGCCGTTACGAAAGTGTATTAATTTTCTCCTAGACATGGCGTTGAACCCAACGCCCTTTGGTTGAAAATCAAACGCTCTACCGACTGAGCTATCGTACAGCTGTGTGGCATGCGAGTGATTCGCATGACGTAATTACTGGCTTATGGCTCCAATGGCGACTTCACCGACTTCCCACTGACGCACCGCTGACGCTAGTTTTCTGTCGTCTTAAGTGGTCGACATACTTGCAAGTAGCTGCGAGATCTTAAGAAAAGAAACGCTGCACCATTGCTTTTTCCGCACTCGAATGACCGAATTGCGATTCTTAAAAAAGAGAGAAATGAATGTTGGCTCTGTCCAACGCTTCCAAGCACGTCTGTGTACTCACGAACTCGGCGTCGACGCGAGAAAATGACGGGAGCGCACTCGTGGGCCTGCGACGGCTTTCTGCAGTCCCAGCGTCAGTGAGAGGAGAACCGGTAGCCACAGTAAGCAGCAGCCGTCGCGACACTCAGTATTGTTAAACGGAAATTTTCGTCTTGTTGAAGATGGCGCCATCGGTTTGCAACCGCGTTCACGTGTGTGAAAATATTTGCTCCTCTTTACGCAAAATCGCACGCAGCCGGTAGGATTCGAACCTACGCTCCCAGAGGGAATCTGATTTCGAGTCAGACGCCTTAACCACTCGGCCACGACTGCCCGTAGGTCGAGGTTCTCCGACACATGCAACTTCTACGGTTTAAAGCTATGTGGCATCAGAAAACGGCGTAGCTGCATTCTTTTCCGTAGTGTTTCCACCGCTACCAGAGGAATCGCTACCAAAGTATTAAAATTTCCGCCCGAACAGGGACTTGAACCCTGGACCCTTAGGTTAAAAGCCTAATGCTCTACCGACTGAGCTATCCGGGCTCACACGACAGTAGAGAACATCCCACGATGCACAGCTGTACACTGACTCATGTCCTTCACAGCTGTGCTATCGCTGCATGGAGCTGTTACTAATTAAACGTCGCCTGAATGCTGTCTACAAACGTGTCGCGCTAAGCTCGTAGCAGACTATCGAAGAATGCTGACACACGATGCAAAAACAAACCGCAGCAGTCGTTAGGTCTCATACGTTGGAGTAGAGGATTTACGTGTTTTGTCGACACTCACTGAGTAATTGGAAATTTCACAAGCATTTCGAATGCAATGCTTCCCACGTTTTCGCTCATTTCACGGTTCCGTTGGAGACGTTCTTCACCTCCTGACACAAAAAAAGGAACGCAGTCGGTAGGACTTTTCGTATTTTCTTACTTCTCAGGGAGTTGCCTACTGTGTTCCTCTTACGGCAAGCACTAGACAACCTGAACAGTTACAGGATAGAGTCATTTTTGTTATCGGCTGTACCTACATCATCACAGACTCGGAGCAATTCCATTGGCATCAGCTTCAAAACATACGCTTGCCGAAACCCGGGATCGAACCAGGGACCTTTAGATCTTCAGTCTAACGCTCTCCCAACTGAGCTATTTCGGCTCACACCTAAGTCCGCAGATTTGCGCGTTTTCGTTAACCTCTGAATCGCCGCCAATTTCACAGTCATCTTCGTCTGATAAGACATAGGGACGCTGAAAGGCGAGCAGCAGATGCAGTGAAGTACCACACACATTTCTTCTGATTCCATCATCGTAAGAAGCAAACATGTCGACTCGATTCATGTAATATTGACTTCGCTTTCTCTAGAAAACCTTTGCTATATCGATGCCACGTGCAACTCGTGTGCAGAGAACGAGACACAAGAAGGAGTGAGCTCTCTACCATGTGAGAGGCAGTATGTAGCAGATACACACGCTAAAACATTTGACTTGCGTTAGCTCATAAATTGCTACACGTAACTGTCTGCAAGTTAAAATGGACACATCTGCACTGCCCAGAGAGGCGACACTTGCACTCACACCTGGTGGACGGCAGTGTGACGAGGCGATGAGCTGTGGCTTCTGGGTGCGACTGTAGCGCTGCAGCCAATAATACTGCACATTGCCGGCGACCCACGTGTTTAGTAGTGACGCAACTGCTAGAATGCAGCTGAACGCCCATCTTTTGAGAGCTACAAAATTTCCGCAGTCGGCAGGACTCGAACCTACGCTCCCAGAGGGAATCTGATTTCAAGTCAGACGCCTTAACCACTCGGCCACGACTGCCGGTAGCAGTAGCGTCTTCCGACACGTGAAAGTGCACCTTTAGAAGCAATCCAATGGCAGAAAGCGGCGTGGCCTCACTCTTTTCTGTAGTGTTTCCATTGCCAGCACATTAGCCGTTACGAAAGTGTATTAATTTTCGCCTAGACATGGCGTTGAACCCAACACCCTTTGGTTGAAAATCAAACGCTCTACCGACTGAGCTATCGTACAGCTGTGTGGCATGCGAGTGATTCGCATGACGTAATTACTGGCTTATGGCTCCAATGGCGACTTCACCGACTTCCCACTGACGCACCGCTGACGCTAGTTTTCTGTCGTCTTAAGTGGTCGACATACTTGCAAGTAGCTGCGAGATCTTAAGAAAAGAAACGCTGCACCATTGCTTTTTCCGCACTCGAATGACCGAATTGCGATTCTTAAAAAAGAGAGAAATGAATGTTGGCTCTGTCCAACGCTTCCAAGCACGTCTGTGTACTCACGAACTCGGCGTCGACGCGAGAAAATGACGGGAGCGCACTCGTGGGCCTGCGACGGCTTTCTGCAGTCCCAGCGTCAGTGAGAGGAGAACCGGTAGCCACAGTAAGCAGCAGCCGTCGCGACACTCAGTATTGTTAAACGGAAATTTTCGTCTTGTTGAAGATGGCGCCATCGGTTTGCAACCGCGTTCACGTGTGTGAAAATATTTGCTCCTCTTTACGCAAAATCGCACGCAGCCGGTAGGATTCGAACCTACGCTCCCAGAGGGAATCTGATTTCGAGTCAGACGCCTTAACCACTCGGCCACGACTGCCCGTAGGTCGAGGTTCTCCGACACATGCAACTTCTACGGTTTAAAGCTATGTGGCATCAGAAAACGGCGTAGCTGCATTCTTTTCCGTAGTGTTTCCACCGCTACCAGAGGAATCGCTACCAAAGTATTAAAATTTCCGCCCGAACAGGGACTTGAACCCTGGACCCTTAGGTTAAAAGCCTAATGCTCTACCGACTGAGCTATCCGGGCTCACACGACAGTAGAGAACATCCCACGATGCACAGCTGTACACTGACTCATGTCCTTCACAGCTGTGCTATCGCTGCATGGAGCTGTTACTAATTAAACGTCGCCTGAATGCTGTCTACAAACGTGTCGCGCTAAGCTCGTAGCAGACTATCGAAGAATGCTGACACACGATGCAAAAACAAACCGCAGCAGTCGTTAGGTCTCATACGTTGGAGTAGAGGATTTACGTGTTTTGTCGACACTCACTGAGTAATTGGAAATTTCACAAGCATTTCGAATGCAATGCTTCCCACGTTTTCGCTCATTTCACGGTTCCGTTGGAGACGTTCTTCACCTCCTGACACAAAAAAAGGAACGCAGTCGGTAGGACTTTTCGTATTTTCTTACTTCTCAGGGAGTTGCCTACTGTGTTCCTCTTACGGCAAGCACTAGACAACCTGAACAGTTACAGGATAGAGTCATTTTTGTTATCGGCTGTACCTACATCATCACAGACTCGGAGCAATTCCATTGGCATCAGCTTCAAAACATACGCTTGCCGAAACCCGGGATCGAACCAGGGACCTTTAGATCTTCAGTCTAACGCTCTCCCAACTGAGCTATTTCGGCTCACACCTAAGTCCGCAGATTTGCGCGTTTTCGTTAACCTCTGAATCGCCGCCAATTTCACAGTCATCTTCGTCTGATAAGACATAGGGACGCTGAAAGGCGAGCAGCAGATGCAGTGAAGTACCACACACATTTCTTCTGATTCCATCATCGTAAGAAGCAAACATGTCGACTCGATTCATGTAATATTGACTTCGCTTTCTCTAGAAAACCTTTGCTATATCGATGCCACGTGCAACTCGTGTGCAGAGAACGAGACACAAGAAGGAGTGAGCTCTCTACCATGTGAGAGGCAGTATGTAGCAGATACACACGCTAAAACATTTGACTTGCGTTAGCTCATAAATTGCTACACGTAACTGTCTGCAAGTTAAAATGGACACATCTGCACTGCCCAGAGAGGCGACACTTGCACTCACACCTGGTGGACGGCAGTGTGACGAGGCGATGAGCTGTGGCTTCTGGGTGCGACTGTAGCGCTGCAGCCAATAATACTGCACATTGCCGGCGACCCACGTGTTTAGTAGTGACGCAACTGCTAGAATGCAGCTGAACGCCCATCTTTTGAGAGCTACAAAATTTCCGCAGTCGGCAGGACTCGAACCTACGCTCCCAGAGGGAATCTGATTTCAAGTCAGACGCCTTAACCACTCGGCCACGACTGCCGGTAGCAGTAGCGTCTTCCGACACGTGAAAGTGCACCTTTAGAAGCAATCCAATGGCAGAAAGCGGCGTGGCCTCACTCTTTTCTGTAGTGTTTCCATTGCCAGCACATTAGCCGTTACGAAAGTGTATTAATTTTCGCCTAGACATGGCGTTGAACCCAACACCCTTTGGTTGAAAATCAAACGCTCTACCGACTGAGCTATCGTACAGCTGTGTGGCATGCGAGTGATTCGCATGACGTAATTACTGGCTTATGGCTCCAATGGCGACTTCACCGACTTCCCACTGACGCACCGCTGACGCTAGTTTTCTGTCGTCTTAAGTGGTCGACATACTTGCAAGTAGCTGCGAGATCTTAAGAAAAGAAACGCTGCACCATTGCTTTTTCCGCACTCGAATGACCGAATTGCGATTCTTAAAAAAGAGAGAAATGAATGTTGGCTCTGTCCAACGCTTCCAAGCACGTCTGTGTACTCACGAACTCGGCGTCGACGCGAGAAAATGACGGGAGCGCACTCGTGGGCCTGCGACGGCTTTCTGCAGTCCCAGCGTCAGTGAGAGGAGAACCGGTAGCCACAGTAAGCAGCAGCCGTCGCGACACTCAGTATTGTTAAACGGAAATTTTCGTCTTGTTGAAGATGGCGCCATCGGTTTGCAACCGCGTTCACGTGTGTGAAAATATTTGCTCCTCTTTACGCAAAATCGCACGCAGCCGGTAGGATTCGAACCTACGCTCCCAGAGGAAATCTGATTTCGAGGCAGACGCCTTAACCACTCGGCCACGACTGCCCGTAGGGCGAGGTTCTCCGACACATGCAACTTCTACGGTTTAAAGCTATGTGGCATCAGAAAACGGCGTAGCTGCATTCTTTTCCGTAGTGTTTCCACCGCTACCAGAGGAATCGCTACCAAAGTATTAAAATTTCCGCCCGAACAGGGACTTGAACCCTGGACCCTTAGGTTAAAAGCCTAATGCTCTACCGACTGAGCTATCCGGGCTCACACGACAGTAGAGAACATCCCACGATGCACAGCTGTACATTGACTCATGTCCTTCACAGCTGTGCTATCGCTGCATGGAGCTGTTACTAATTAAACGTCGCCTGAATGCTGTCTACAAACGTGTCGCGCTAAGCTCGTAGCAGACTATCGAAGAATGCTGACACACGATGCAAAAACAAACCGCAGCAGTCGTTAGGTCTCATACGTTGGAGTAGAGGATTTACGTGTTTTGTCGACACTCACTGAGTAATTGGAAATTTCACAAGCATTTCGAATGCAATGCTTCCCACGTTTTCGCTCATTTCACGGTTCCGTTGGAGACGTTCTTCACCTCCTGACACAAAAAAAGGAACGCAGTCGGTAGGACTTTTCGTATTTTCTTACTTCTCAGGGAGTTGCCTACTGTGTTCCTCTTACGGCAAGCACTAGACAACCTGAACAGTTACAGGATAGAGTCATTTTTGTTATCGGCTGTACCTACATCATCACAGACTCGGAGCAATTCCATTGGCATCAGCTTCAAAACATACACTTGCCGAAACCCGGGATCGAACCAGGGACCTTTAGATCTTCAGTCTAACGCTCTCCCAACTGAGCTATTTCGGCTCACACCTAAGTCCGCAGATTTGCGCGTTTTCGTTAACCTCTGAATCGCCGCCAATTTCACAGTCATCTTCGTCTGATAAGACATAGGGACGCTGAAAGGCGAGCAGCAGATGCAGTGAAGTACCACACACATTTCTTCTGATTCCATCATCGTAAGAAGCAAACATGTCGACTCGATTCATGTAATATTGACTTCGCTTTCTCTAGAAAACCTTTGCTATATCGATGCCACGTGCAACTCGTGTGCAGAGAACGAGACACAAGAAGGAGTGAGCTCTCTACCATGTGAGAGGCAGTATGTAGCAGATACACACGCTAAAACATTTGACTTGCGTTAGCTCATAAATTGCTACACGTAACTGTCTGCAAGTTAAAATGGACACATCTGCACTGCCCAGAGAGGCGACACTTGCACTCACACCTGGTGGACGGCAGTGTGACGAGGCGATGAGCTGTGGCTTCTGGGTGCGACTGTAGCGCTGCAGCCAATAATACTGCACATTGCCGGCGACCCACGTGTTTAGTAGTGACGCAACTGCTAGAATGCAGCTGAACGCCCATCTTTTGAGAGCTACAAAATTTCCGCAGTCGGCAGGACTCGAACCTACGCTCCCAGAGGGAATCTGATTTCAAGTCAGACGCCTTAACCACTCGGCCACGACTGCCGGTAGCAGTAGCGTCTTCCGACACGTGAAAGTGCACCTTTAGAAGCAATCCAATGGCAGAAAGCGGCGTGGCCTCACTCTTTTCTGTAGTGTTTCCATTGCCAGCACATTAGCCGTTACGAAAGTGTATTAATTTTCTCCTAGACATGGCGTTGAACCCAACGCCCTTTGGTTGAAAATCAAACGCTCTACCGACTGAGCTATCGTACAGCTGTGTGGCATGCGAGTGATTCGCATGACGTAATTACTGGCTTATGGCTCCAATGGCGACTTCACCGACTTCCCACTGACGCACCGCTGACGCTAGTTTTCTGTCGTCTTAAGTGGTCGACATACTTGCAAGTAGCTGCGAGATCTTAAGAAAAGAAACGCTGCACCATTGCTTTTTCCGCACTCGAATGACCGAATTGCGATTCTTAAAAAAGAGAGAAATGAATGTTGGCTCTGTCCAACGCTTCCAAGCACGTCTGTGTACTCACGAACTCGGCGTCGACGCGAGAAAATGACGGGAGCGCACTCGTGGGCCTGCGACGGCTTTCTGCAGTCCCAGCGTCAGTGAGAGGAGAACCGGTAGCCACAGTAAGCAGCAGCCGTCGCGACACTCAGTATTGTTAAACGGAAATTTTCGTCTTGTTGAAGATGGCGCCATCGGTTTGCAACCGCGTTCACGTGTGTGAAAATATTTGCTCCTCTTTACGCAAAATCGCACGCAGCCGGTAGGATTCGAACCTACGCTCCCAGAGGAAATCTGATTTCGAGGCAGACGCCTTAACCACTCGGCCACGACTGCCCGTAGGGCGAGGTTCTCCGACACATGCAACTTCTACGGTTTAAAGCTATGTGGCATCAGAAAACGGCGTAGCTGCATTCTTTTCCGTAGTGTTTCCACCGCTACCAGAGGAATCGCTACCAAAGTATTAAAATTTCCGCCCGAACAGGGACTTGAACCCTGGACCCTTAGGTTAAAAGCCTAATGCTCTACCGACTGAGCTATCCGGGCTCACACGACAGTAGAGAACATCCCACGATGCACAGCTGTACATTGACTCATGTCCTTCACAGCTGTGCTATCGCTGCATGGAGCTGTTACTAATTAAACGTCGCCTGAATGCTGTCTACAAACGTGTCGCGCTAAGCTCGTAGCAGACTATCGAAGAATGCTGACACACGATGCAAAAACAAACCGCAGCAGTCGTTAGGTCTCATACGTTGGAGTAGAGGATTTACGTGTTTTGTCGACACTCACTGAGTAATTGGAAATTTCACAAGCATTTCGAATGCAATGCTTCCCACGTTTTCGCTCATTTCACGGTTCCGTTGGAGACGTTCTTCACCTCCTGACACAAAAAAAGGAACGCAGTCGGTAGGACTTTTCGTATTTTCTTACTTCTCAGGGAGTTGCCTACTGTGTTCCTCTTACGGCAAGCACTAGACAACCTGAACAGTTACAGGATAGAGTCATTTTTGTTATCGGCTGTACCTACATCATCACAGACTCGGAGCAATTCCATTGGCATCAGCTTCAAAACATACGCTTGCCGAAACCCGGGATCGAACCAGGGACCTTTAGATCTTCAGTCTAACGCTCTCCCAACTGAGCTATTTCGGCTCACACCTAAGTCCGCAGATTTGCGCGTTTTCGTTAACCTCTGAATCGCCGCCAATTTCACAGTCATCTTCGTCTGATAAGACATAGGGACGCTGAAAGGCGAGCAGCAGATGCAGTGAAGTACCACACACATTTCTTCTGATTCCATCATCGTAAGAAGCAAACATGTCGACTCGATTCATGTAATATTGACTTCGCTTTCTCTAGAAAACCTTTGCTATATCGATGCCACGTGCAACTCGTGTGCAGAGAACGAGACACAAGAAGGAGTGAGCTCTCTACCATGTGAGAGGCAGTATGTAGCAGATACACACGCTAAAACATTTGACTTGCGTTAGCTCATAAATTGCTACACGTAACTGTCTGCAAGTTAAAATGGACACATCTGCACTGCCCAGAGAGGCGACACTTGCACTCACACCTGGTGGACGGCAGTGTGACGAGGCGATGAGCTGTGGCTTCTGGGTGCGACTGTAGCGCTGCAGCCAATAATACTGCACATTGCCGGCGACCCACGTGTTTAGTAGTGACGCAACTGCTAGAATGCAGCTGAACGCCCATCTTTTGAGAGCTACAAAATTTCCGCAGTCGGCAGGACTCGAACCTACGCTCCCAGAGGGAATCTGATTTCAAGTCAGACGCCTTAACCACTCGGCCACGACTGCCGGTAGCAGTAGCGTCTTCCGACACGTAAAAGTGCACCTTTAGAAGCAATCCAATGGCAGAAAGCGGCGTGGCCTCACTCTTTTCTGTAGTGTTTCCATTGCCAGCACATTAGCCGTTACGAAAGTGTATTAATTTTCTCCTAGACATGGCGTTGAACCCAACGCCCTTTGGTTGAAAATCAAACGCTCTACCGACTGAGCTATCGTACAGCTGTGTGGCATGCGAGTGATTCGCATGACGTAATTACTGGCTTATGGCTCCAATGGCGACTTCACCGACTTCCCACTGACGCACCGCTGACGCTAGTTTTCTGTCGTCTTAAGTGGTCGACATACTTGCAAGTAGCTGCGAGATCTTAAGAAAAGAAACGCTGCACCATTGCTTTTTCCGCACTCGAATGACCGAATTGCGATTCTTAAAAAAGAGAGAAATGAATGTTGGCTCTGTCCAACGCTTCCAAGCACGTCTGTGTACTCACGAACTCGGCGTCGACGCGAGAAAATGACGGGAGCGCACTCGTGGGCCTGCGACGGCTTTCTGCAGTCCCAGCGTCAGTGAGAGGAGAACCGGTAGCCACAGTAAGCAGCAGCCGTCGCGACACTCAGTATTGTTAAACGGAAATTTTCGTCTTGTTGAAGATGGCGCCATCGGTTTGCAACCGCGTTCACGTGTGTGAAAATATTTGCTCCTCTTTACGCAAAATCGCACGCAGCCGGTAGGATTCGAACCTACGCTCCCAGAGGAAATCTGATTTCGAGGCAGACGCCTTAACCACTCGGCCACGACTGCCCGTAGGGCGAGGTTCTCCGACACATGCAACTTCTACGGTTTAAAGCTATGTGGCATCAGAAAACGGCGTAGCTGCATTCTTTTCCGTAGTGTTTCCACCGCTACCAGAGGAATCGCTACCAAAGTATTAAAATTTCCGCCCGAACAGGGACTTGAACCCTGGACCCTTAGGTTAAAAGCCTAATGCTCTACCGACTGAGCTATCCGGGCTCACACGACAGTAGAGAACATCCCACGATGCACAGCTGTACATTGACTCATGTCCTTCACAGCTGTGCTATCGCTGCATGGAGCTGTTACTAATTAAACGTCGCCTGAATGCTGTCTACAAACGTGTCGCGCTAAGCTCGTAGCAGACTATCGAAGAATGCTGACACACGATGCAAAAACAAACCGCAGCAGTCGTTAGGTCTCATACGTTGGAGTAGAGGATTTACGTGTTTTGTCGACACTCACTGAGTAATTGGAAATTTCACAAGCATTTCGAATGCAATGCTTCCCACGTTTTCGCTCATTTCACGGTTCCGTTGGAGACGTTCTTCACCTCCTGACACAAAAAAAGGAACGCAGTCGGTAGGACTTTTCGTATTTTCTTACTTCTCAGGGAGTTGCCTACTGTGTTCCTCTTACGGCAAGCACTAGACAACCTGAACAGTTACAGGATAGAGTCATTTTTGTTATCGGCTGTACCTACATCATCACAGACTCGGAGCAATTCCATTGGCATCAGCTTCAAAACATACGCTTGCCGAAACCCGGGATCGAACCAGGGACCTTTAGATCTTCAGTCTAACGCTCTCCCAACTGAGCTATTTCGGCTCACACCTAAGTCCGCAGATTTGCGCGTTTTCGTTAACCTCTGAATCGCCGCCAATTTCACAGTCATCTTCGTCTGATAAGACATAGGGACGCTGAAAGGCGAGCAGCAGATGCAGTGAAGTACCACACACATTTCTTCTGATTCCATCATCGTAAGAAGCAAACATGTCGACTCGATTCATGTAATATTGACTTCGCTTTCTCTAGAAAACCTTTGCTATATCGATGCCACGTGCAACTCGTGTGCAGAGAACGAGACACAAGAAGGAGTGAGCTCTCTACCATGTGAGAGGCAGTATGTAGCAGATACACACGCTAAAACATTTGACTTGCGTTAGCTCATAAATTGCTACACGTAACTGTCTGCAAGTTAAAATGGACACATCTGCACTGCCCAGAGAGGCGACACTTGCACTCACACCTGGTGGACGGCAGTGTGACGAGGCGATGAGCTGTGGCTTCTGGGTGCGACTGTAGCGCTGCAGCCAATAATACTGCACATTGCCGGCGACCCACGTGTTTAGTAGTGACGCAACTGCTAGAATGCAGCTGAACGCCCATCTTTTGAGAGCTACAAAATTTCCGCAGTCGGCAGGACTCGAACCTACGCTCCCAGAGGGAATCTGATTTCAAGTCAGACGCCTTAACCACTCGGCCACGACTGCCGGTAGCAGTAGCGTCTTCCGACACGTGAAAGTGCACCTTTAGAAGCAATCCAATGGCAGAAAGCGGCGTGGCCTCACTCTTTTCTGTAGTGTTTCCATTGCCAGCACATTAGCCGTTACGAAAGTGTATTAATTTTCGCCTAGACATGGCGTTGAACCCAACACCCTTTGGTTGAAAATCAAACGCTCTACCGACTGAGCTATCGTACAGCTGTGTGGCATGCGAGTGATTCGCATGACGTAATTACTGGCTTATGGCTCCAATGGCGACTTCACCGACTTCCCACTGACGCACCGCTGACGCTAGTTTTCTGTCGTCTTAAGTGGTCGACATACTTGCAAGTAGCTGCGAGATCTTAAGAAAAGAAACGCTGCACCATTGCTTTTTCCGCACTCGAATGACCGAATTGCGATTCTTAAAAAAGAGAGAAATGAATGTTGGCTCTGTCCAACGCTTCCAAGCACGTCTGTGTACTCACGAACTCGGCGTCGACGCGAGAAAATGACGGGAGCGCACTCGTGGGCCTGCGACGGCTTTCTGCAGTCCCAGCGTCAGTGAGAGGAGAACCGGTAGCCACAGTAAGCAGCAGCCGTCGCGACACTCAGTATTGTTAAACGGAAATTTTCGTCTTGTTGAAGATGGCGCCATCGGTTTGCAACCGCGTTCACGTGTGTGAAAATATTTGCTCCTCTTTACGCAAAATCGCACGCAGCCGGTAGGATTCGAACCTACGCTCCCAGAGGAAATCTGATTTCGAGGCAGACGCCTTAACCACTCGGCCACGACTGCCCGTAGGGCGAGGTTCTCCGACACATGCAACTTCTACGGTTTAAAGCTATGTGGCATCAGAAAACGGCGTAGCTGCATTCTTTTCCGTAGTGTTTCCACCGCTACCAGAGGAATCGCTACCAAAGTATTAAAATTTCCGCCCGAACAGGGACTTGAACCCTGGACCCTTAGGTTAAAAGCCTAATGCTCTACCGACTGAGCTATCCGGGCTCACACGACAGTAGAGAACATCCCACGATGCACAGCTGTACATTGACTCATGTCCTTCACAGCTGTGCTATCGCTGCATGGAGCTGTTACTAATTAAACGTCGCCTGAATGCTGTCTACAAACGTGTCGCGCTAAGCTCGTAGCAGACTATCGAAGAATGCTGACACACGATGCAAAAACAAACCGCAGCAGTCGTTAGGTCTCATACGTTGGAGTAGAGGATTTACGTGTTTTGTCGACACTCACTGAGTAATTGGAAATTTCACAAGCATTTCGAATGCAATGCTTCCCACGTTTTCGCTCATTTCACGGTTCCGTTGGAGACGTTCTTCACCTCCTGACACAAAAAAAGGAACGCAGTCGGTAGGACTTTTCGTATTTTCTTACTTCTCAGGGAGTTGCCTACTGTGTTCCTCTTACGGCAAGCACTAGACAACCTGAACAGTTACAGGATAGAGTCATTTTTGTTATCGGCTGTACCTACATCATCACAGACTCGGAGCAATTCCATTGGCATCAGCTTCAAAACATACGCTTGCCGAAACCCGGGATCGAACCAGGGACCTTTAGATCTTCAGTCTAACGCTCTCCCAACTGAGCTATTTCGGCTCACACCTAAGTCCGCAGATTTGCGCGTTTTCGTTAACCTCTGAATCGCCGCCAATTTCACAGTCATCTTCGTCTGATAAGACATAGGGACGCTGAAAGGCGAGCAGCAGATGCAGTGAAGTACCACACACATTTCTTCTGATTCCATCATCGTAAGAAGCAAACATGTCGACTCGATTCATGTAATATTGACTTCGCTTTCTCTAGAAAACCTTTGCTATATCGATGCCACGTGCAACTCGTGTGCAGAGAACGAGACACAAGAAGGAGTGAGCTCTCTACCATGTGAGAGGCAGTATGTAGCAGATACACACGCTAAAACATTTGACTTGCGTTAGCTCATAAATTGCTACACGTAACTGTCTGCAAGTTAAAATGGACACATCTGCACTGCCCAGAGAGGCGACACTTGCACTCACACCTGGTGGACGGCAGTGTGACGAGGCGATGAGCTGTGGCTTCTGGGTGCGACTGTAGCGCTGCAGCCAATAATACTGCACATTGCCGGCGACCCACGTGTTTAGTAGTGACGCAACTGCTAGAATGCAGCTGAACGCCCATCTTTTGAGAGCTACAAAATTTCCGCAGTCGGCAGGACTCGAACCTACGCTCCCAGAGGGAATCTGATTTCAAGTCAGACGCCTTAACCACTCGGCCACGACTGCCGGTAGCAGTAGCGTCTTCCGACACGTGAAAGTGCACCTTTAGAAGCAATCCAATGGCAGAAAGCGGCGTGGCCTCACTCTTTTCTGTAGTGTTTCCATTGCCAGCACATTAGCCGTTACGAAAGTGTATTAATTTTCTCCTAGACATGGCGTTGAACCCAACGCCCTTTGGTTGAAAATCAAACGCTCTACCGACTGAGCTATCGTACAGCTGTGTGGCATGCGAGTGATTCGCATGACGTAATTACTGGCTTATGGCTCCAATGGCGACTTCACCGACTTCCCACTGACGCACCGCTGACGCTAGTTTTCTGTCGTCTTAAGTGGTCGACATACTTGCAAGTAGCTGCGAGATCTTAAGAAAAGAAACGCTGCACCATTGCTTTTTCCGCACTCGAATGACCGAATTGCGATTCTTAAAAAAGAGAGAAATGAATGTTGGCTCTGTCCAACGCTTCCAAGCACGTCTGTGTACTCACGAACTCGGCGTCGACGCGAGAAAATGACGGGAGCGCACTCGTGGGCCTGCGACGGCTTTCTGCAGTCCCAGCGTCAGTGAGAGGAGAACCGGTAGCCACAGTAAGCAGCAGCCGTCGCGACACTCAGTATTGTTAAACGGAAATTTTCGTCTTGTTGAAGATGGCGCCATCGGTTTGCAACCGCGTTCACGTGTGTGAAAATATTTGCTCCTCTTTACGCAAAATCGCACGCAGCCGGTAGGATTCGAACCTACGCTCCCAGAGGGAATCTGATTTCGAGTCAGACGCCTTAACCACTCGGCCACGACTGCCCGTAGGGCGAGGTTCTCCGACACATGCAACTTCTACGGTTTAAAGCTATGTGGCATCAGAAAACGGCGTAGCTGCATTCTTTTCCGTAGTGTTTCCACCGCTACCAGAGGAATCGCTACCAAAGTATTAAAATTTCCGCCCGCACAGGGACTTGAACCCTGGACCCTTAGGTAAAAGCCTAATGCTCTACCGACTGAGCTATCCGGGCTCACACGACAGTAGAGAACATCCCACGATGCACAGCTGTACATTGACTCATGTCCTTCACAGCTGTGCTATCGCTGCATGGAGCTGTTACTAATTAAACGTCGCCTGAATGCTGTCTACAAACGTGTCGCGCTAAGCTCGTAGCAGACTATCGAAAGAATGCTGACACACGATGCAAAAACAAACCGCAGCAGTCGTTAGGTCTCATACGTTGGAGTAGAGGATTTACGTGTTTTGTCGACACTCACTGAGTAATTGGAAATTTCACAAGCATTTCGAATGCAATGCTTCCCACGTTTTCGCTCATTTCACGGTTCCGTTGGAGACGTTCTTCACCTCCTGACACAAAAAAAGGAACGCAGTCGGTAGGACTTTTCGTATTTTCTTACTTCTCAGGGAGTTGCCTACTGTGTTCCTCTTACGGCAAGCACTAGACAACCTGAACAGTTACAGGATAGAGTCATTTTTGTTATCGGCTGTACCTACATCATCACAGACTCGGAGCAATTCCATTGGCATCAGCTTCAAAACATACGCTTGCCGAAACCCGGGATCGAACCAGGGACCTTTAGATCTTCAGTCTAACGCTCTCCCAACTGAGCTATTTCGGCTCACACCTAAGTCCGCAGATTTGCGCGTCTTCGTTAACCTCTGAATCGCCGCCAATTTCACAGTCATCTTCGTCTGATAAGACATAGGGACGCTGAAAGGCGAGCAGCAGATGCAGTGAAGTACCACACACATTTCTTCTGATTCCATCATCGTAAGAAGCAAACATGTCGACTCGATTCATGTAATATTGACTTCGCTTTCTCTAGAAAACCTTTGCTATATCGATGCCACGTGCAACTCGTGTGCAGAGAACGAGACACAAGAAGGAGTGAGCTCTCTACCATGTGAGAGGCAGTATGTAGCAGATACACACGCTAAAACATTTGACTTGCGTTAGCTCATAAATTGCTACACGTAATTGTCTGCAAGTTAAAATGGACACATCTGCACTGCCCAGAGAGGCGACACTTGCACTCACACCTGGTGGACGGCAGTGTGACGAGGCGATGAGCTGTGGCTTCTGGGTGCGACTGTAGCGCTGCAGCCAATAATACTGCACATTGCCGGCGACCCACGTGTTTAGTAGTGACGCAACTGCTAGAATGCAGCTGAACGCCCATCTTTTGAGAGCTACAAAATTTCCGCAGTCGGCAGGACTCGAACCTACGCTCCCAGAGGGAATCTGATTTCAAGTCAGACGCCTTAACCACTCGGCCACGACTGCCGGTAGCAGTAGCGTCTTCCGACACGTGAAAGTGCACCTTTAGAAGCAATCCAATGGCAGAAAGCGGCGTGGCCTCACTCTTTTCTGTAGTGTTTCCATTGCCAGCACATTAGCCGTTACGAAAGTGTATTAATTTTCGCCTAGACATGGCGTTGAACCCAACACCCTTTGGTTGAAAATCAAACGCTCTACCGACTGAGCTATCGTACAGCTGTGTGGCATGCGAGTGATTCGCATGACGTAATTACTGGCTTATGGCTCCAATGGCGACTTCACCGACTTCCCACTGACGCACCGCTGACGCTAGTTTTCTGTCGTCTTAAGTGGTCGACATACTTGCAAGTAGCTGCGAGATCTTAAGAAAAGAAACGCTGCACCATTGCTTTTTCCGCACTCGAATGACCGAATTGCGATTCTTAAAAAAGAGAGAAATGAATGTTGGCTCTGTCCAACGCTTCCAAGCACGTCTGTGTACTCACGAACTCGGCGTCGACGCGAGAAAATGACGGGAGCGCACTCGTGGGCCTGCGACGGCTTTCTGCAGTCCCAGCGTCAGTGAGAGGAGAACCGGTAGCCACAGTAAGCAGCAGCCGTCGCGACACTCAGTATTGTTAAACGGAAATTTTCGTCTTGTTGAAGATGGCGCCATCGGTTTGCAACCGCGTTCACGTGTGTGAAAATATTTGCTCCTCTTTACGCAAAATCGCACGCAGCCGGTAGGATTCGAACCTACGCTCCCAGAGGGAATCTGATTTCGAGTCAGACGCCTTAACCACTCGGCCACGACTGCCCGTAGGGCGAGGTTCTCCGACACATGCAACTTCTACGGTTTAAAGCTATGTGGCATCAGAAAACGGCGTAGCTGCATTCTTTTCCGTAGTGTTTCCACCGCTACCAGAGGAATCGCTACCAAAGTATTAAAATTTCCGCCCGCACAGGGACTTGAACCCTGGACCCTTAGGTAAAAGCCTAATGCTCTACCGACTGAGCTATCCGGGCTCACACGACAGTAGAGAACATCCCACGATGCACAGCTGTACATTGACTCATGTCCTTCACAGCTGTGCTATCGCTGCATGGAGCTGTTACTAATTAAACGTCGCCTGAATGCTGTCTACAAACGTGTCGCGCTAAGCTCGTAGCAGACTATCGAAAGAATGCTGACACACGATGCAAAAACAAACCGCAGCAGTCGTTAGGTCTCATACGTTGGAGTAGAGGATTTACGTGTTTTGTCGACACTCACTGAGTAATTGGAAATTTCACAAGCATTTCGAATGCAATGCTTCCCACGTTTTCGCTCATTTCACGGTTCCGTTGGAGACGTTCTTCACCTCCTGACACAAAAAAAGGAACGCAGTCGGTAGGACTTTTCGTATTTTCTTACTTCTCAGGGAGTTGCCTACTGTGTTCCTCTTACGGCAAGCACTAGACAACCTGAACAGTTACAGGATAGAGTCATTTTTGTTATCGGCTGTACCTACATCATCACAGACTCGGAGCAATTCCATTGGCATCAGCTTCAAAACATACGCTTGCCGAAACCCGGGATCGAACCAGGGACCTTTAGATCTTCAGTCTAACGCTCTCCCAACTGAGCTATTTCGGCTCACACCTAAGTCCGCAGATTTGCGCGTCTTCGTTAACCTCTGAATCGCCGCCAATTTCACAGTCATCTTCGTCTGATAAGACATAGGGACGCTGAAAGGCGAGCAGCAGATGCAGTGAAGTACCACACACATTTCTTCTGATTCCATCATCGTAAGAAGCAAACATGTCGACTCGATTCATGTAATATTGACTTCGCTTTCTCTAGAAAACCTTTGCTATATCGATGCCACGTGCAACTCGTGTGCAGAGAACGAGACACAAGAAGGAGTGAGCTCTCTACCATGTGAGAGGCAGTATGTAGCAGATACACACGCTAAAACATTTGACTTGCGTTAGCTCATAAATTGCTACACGTAACTGTCTGCAAGCTAAAATGGACACATCTGCACTGCCCAGAGAGGCGACACTTGCACTCACACCTGGTGGACGGCAGTGTGACGAGGCGATGAGCTGTGGCTTCTGGGTGCCACTGTAGCGCTGCAGCCAATAATACTGCACATTGCCGGCGACCCACGTGTTTAGTAGTGACGCAACTGCTAGAATGCAGCTGAACGCCCATCTTTTGAGAGCTACAAAATTTCCACAGTCGGCAGGACTCGAACCTACGCTCCCAGAGGGAATCTGATTTCAAGTCAGACGCCTTAACCACTCGGCCACGACTGCCGGTAGCAGTAGCGTCTTCCGACACGTGAAAGTGCACCTTTAGAAGCAATCCAATGGCAGAAAGCGGCGTGGCCTCACTCTTTTCTGTAGTGTTTCCATTGCCAGCACATTAGCCGTTACGAAAGTGTATTAATTTTCTCCTAGACATGGCGTTGAACCCAACACCCTTTGGTTGAAAATCAAACGCTCTACCGACTGAGCTATCGTACAGCTGTGTGGCATGCGAGTGATTCGCATGACGTAATTACTGGCTTATGGCTCCAATGGCGACTTCACCGACTTCCCACTGACGCACCGCTGACGCTAGTTTTCTGTCGTCTTAAGTGGTCGACATACTTGCAAGTAGCTGCGAGATCTTAAGAAAAGAAACGCTGCACCATTGCTTTTTCCGCACTCGAATGACCGAATTGCGATTCTTAAAAAAGAGAGAAATGAATGTTGGCTCTGTCCAACGCTTCCAAGCACGTCTGTGTACTCACGAACTCGGCGTCGACGCGAGAAAATGACGGGAGCGCACTCGTGGGCCTGCGACGGCTTTCTGCAGTCCCAGCGTCAGTGAGAGGAGAACCGGTAGCCACAGTAAGCAGCAGCCGTCGCGACACTCAGTATTGTTAAACGGAAATTTTCGTCTTGTTGAAGATGGCGCCATCGGTTTGCAACCGCGTTCACGTGTGTGAAAATATTTGCTCCTCTTTACGCAAAATCGCACGCAGCCGGTAGGATTCGAACCTACGCTCCCAGAGGGAATCTGATTTCGAGTCAGACGCCTTAACCACTCGGCCACGACTGCCCGTAGGGCGAGGTTCTCCGACACATGCAACTTCTACGGTTTAAAGCTATGTGGCATCAGAAAACGGCGTAGCTGCATTCTTTTCCGTAGTGTTTCCACCGCTACCAGAGGAATCGCTACCAAAGTATTAAAATTTCCGCCCGAACAGGGACTTGAACCCTGGACCCTTAGGTTAAAAGCCTAATGCTCTACCGACTGAGCTATCCGGGCTCACACGACAGTAGAGAACATCCCACGATGCACAGCTGTACATTGACTCATGTCCTTCACAGCTGTGCTATCGCTGCATGGAGCTGTTACTAATTAAACGTCGCCTGAATGCTGTCTACAAACGTGTCGCGCTAAGCTCGTAGCAGACTATCGAAGAATGCTGACACACGATGCAAAAACAAACCGCAGCAGTCGTTAGGTCTCATACGTTGGAGTAGAGGATTTACGTGTTTTGTCGACACTCACTGAGTAATTGGAAATTTCACAAGCATTTCGAATGCAATGCTTCCCACGTTTTCGCTCATTTCACGGTTCCGTTGGAGACGTTCTTCACCTCCTGACACAAAAAAAGGAACGCAGTCGGTAGGACTTTTCGTATTTTCTTACTTCTCAGGGAGTTGCCTACTGTGTTCCTCTTACGGCAAGCACTAGACAACCTGAACAGTTACAGGATAGAGTCATTTTTGTTATCGGCTGTACCTACATCATCACAGACTCGGAGCAATTCCATTGGCATCAGCTTCAAAACATACGCTTGCCGAAACCCGGGATCGAACCAGGGACCTTTAGATCTTCAGTCTAACGCTCTCCCAACTGAGCTATTTCGGCTCACACCTAAGTCCGCAGATTTGCGCGTCTTCGTTAACCTCTGAATCGCCGCCAATTTCACAGTCATCTTCGTCTGATAAGACATAGGGACGCTGAAAGGCGAGCAGCAGATGCAGTGAAGTACCACACACATTTCTTCTGATTCCATCATCGTAAGAAGCAAACATGTCGACTCGATTCATGTAATATTGACTTCGCTTTCTCTAGAAAACCTTTGCTATATCGATGCCACGTGCAACTCGTGTGCAGAGAACGAGACACAAGAAGGAGTGAGCTCTCTACCATGTGAGAGGCAGTATGTAGCAGATACACACGCTAAAACATTTGACTTGCGTTAGCTCATAAATTGCTACACGTAATTGTCTGCAAGTTAAAATGGACACATCTGCACTGCCCAGAGAGGCGACACTTGCACTCACACCTGGTGGACGGCAGTGTGACGAGGCGATGAGCTGTGGCTTCTGGGTGCGACTGTAGCGCTGCAGCCAATAATACTGCACATTGCCGGCGACCCACGTGTTTAGTAGTGACGCAACTGCTAGAATGCAGCTGAACGCCCATCTTTTGAGAGCTACAAAATTTCCGCAGTCGGCAGGACTCGAACCTACGCTCCCAGAGGGAATCTGATTTCAAGTCAGACGCCTTAACCACTCGGCCACGACTGCCGGTAGCAGTAGCGTCTTCCGACACGTGAAAGTGCACCTTTAGAAGCAATCCAATGGCAGAAAGCGGCGTGGCCTCACTCTTTTCTGTAGTGTTTCCATTGCCAGCACATTAGCCGTTACGAAAGTGTATTAATTTTCGCCTAGACATGGCGTTGAACCCAACACCCTTTGGTTGAAAATCAAACGCTCTACCGACTGAGCTATCGTACAGCTGTGTGGCATGCGAGTGATTCGCATGACGTAATTACTGGCTTATGGCTCCAATGGCGACTTCACCGACTTCCCACTGACGCACCGCTGACGCTAGTTTTCTGTCGTCTTAAGTGGTCGACATACTTGCAAGTAGCTGCGAGATCTTAAGAAAAGAAACGCTGCACCATTGCTTTTTCCGCACTCGAATGACCGAATTGCGATTCTTAAAAAAGAGAGAAATGAATGTTGGCTCTGTCCAACGCTTCCAAGCACGTCTGTGTACTCACGAACTCGGCGTCGACGCGAGAAAATGACGGGAGCGCACTCGTGGGCCTGCGACGGCTTTCTGCAGTCCCAGCGTCAGTGAGAGGAGAACCGGTAGCCACAGTAAGCAGCAGCCGTCGCGACACTCAGTATTGTTAAACGGAAATTTTCGTCTTGTTGAAGATGGCGCCATCGGTTTGCAACCGCGTTCACGTGTGTGAAAATATTTGCTCCTCTTTACGCAAAATCGCACGCAGCCGGTAGGATTCGAACCTACGCTCCCAGAGGGAATCTGATTTCGAGTCAGACGCCTTAACCACTCGGCCACGACTGCCCGTAGGGCGAGGTTCTCCGACACATGCAACTTCTACGGTTTAAAGCTATGTGGCATCAGAAAACGGCGTAGCTGCATTCTTTTCCGTAGTGTTTCCACCGCTACCAGAGGAATCGCTACCAAAGTATTAAAATTTCCGCCCGAACAGGGACTTGAACCCTGGACCCTTAGGTTAAAAGCCTAATGCTCTACCGACTGAGCTATCCGGGCTCACACGACAGTAGAGAACATCCCACGATGCACAGCTGTACATTGACTCATGTCCTTCACAGCTGTGCTATCGCTGCATGGAGCTGTTACTAATTAAACGTCGCCTGAATGCTGTCTACAAACGTGTCGCGCTAAGCTCGTAGCAGACTATCGAAGAATGCTGACACACGATGCAAAAACAAACCGCAGCAGTCGTTAGGTCTCATACGTTGGAGTAGAGGATTTACGTGTTTTGTCGACACTCACTGAGTAATTGGAAATTTCACAAGCATTTCGAATGCAATGCTTCCCACGTTTTCGCTCATTTCACGGTTCCGTTGGAGACGTTCTTCACCTCCTGACACAAAAAAAGGAACGCAGTCGGTAGGACTTTTCGTATTTTCTTACTTCTCAGGGAGTTGCCTACTGTGTTCCTCTTACGGCAAGCACTAGACAACCTGAACAGTTACAGGATAGAGTCATTTTTGTTATCGGCTGTACCTACATCATCACAGACTCGGAGCAATTCCATTGGCATCAGCTTCAAAACATACGCTTGCCGAAACCCGGGATCGAACCAGGGACCTTTAGATCTTCAGTCTAACGCTCTCCCAACTGAGCTATTTCGGCTCACACCTAAGTCCGCAGATTTGCGCGTCTTCGTTAACCTCTGAATCGCCGCCAATTTCACAGTCATCTTCGTCTGATAAGACATAGGGACGCTGAAAGGCGAGCAGCAGATGCAGTGAAGTACCACACACATTTCTTCTGATTCCATCATCGTAAGAAGCAAACATGTCGACTCGATTCATGTAATATTGACTTCGCTTTCTCTAGAAAACCTATGCTATATCGATGCCACGTGCAACTCGTGTGCAGAGAACGAGACACAAGAAGGAGTGAGCCTCTCTACCATGTGAGAGGCAGTATCTAGCAGATACACACGCTAAAACATTTGACTTGCGTTAGCTCATAAATTGCTACACGTAACTGTCTGCAAGCTAAAATGGACACATCTGCACTGCCCAGAGAGGCGACACTTGCACTCACACCTGGTGGACGGCAGTGTGACGAGGCGATGAGCTGTGGCTTCTGGGTGCCACTGTAGCGCTGCAGCCAATAATACTGCACATTGCCGGCGACCCACGTGTTTAGTAGTGACGCAACTGCTAGAATGCAGCTGAACGCCCATCTTTTGAGAGCTACAAAATTTCCGCAGTCGGCAGGACTCGAACCTACGCTCCCAGAGGGAATCTGATTTCAAGTCAGACGCCTTAACCACTCGGCCACGACTGCCGGTAGCAGTAGCGTCTTCCGACACGTGAAAGTGCACCTTTAGAAGCAATCCAATGGCAGAAAGCGGCGTGGCCTCACTCTTTTCTGTAGTGTTTCCATTGCCAGCACATTAGCCGTTACGAAAGTGTATTAATTTTCTCCTAGACATGGCGTTGAACCCAACACCCTTTGGTTGAAAATCAAACGCTCTACCGACTGAGCTATCGTACAGCTGTGTGGCATGCGAGTGATTCGCATGACGTAATTACTGGCTTATGGCTCCAATGGCGACTTCACCGACTTCCCACTGACGCACCGCTGACGCTAGTTTTCTGTCGTCTTAAGTGGTCGACATACTTGCAAGTAGCTGCGAGATCTTAAGAAAAGAAACGCTGCACCATTGCTTTTTCCGCACTCGAATGACCGAATTGCGATTCTTAAAAAAGAGAGAAATGAATGTTGGCTCTGTCCAACGCTTCCAAGCACGTCTGTGTACTCACGAACTCGGCGTCGACGCGAGAAAATGACGGGAGCGCACTCGTGGGCCTGCGACGGCTTTCTGCAGTCCCAGCGTCAGTGAGAGGAGAACCGGTAGCCACAGTAAGCAGCAGCCGTCGCGACACTCAGTATTGTTAAACGGAAATTTTCGTCTTGTTGAAGATGGCGCCATCGGTTTGCAACCGCGTTCACGTGTGTGAAAATATTTGCTCCTCTTTACGCAAAATCGCACGCAGCCGGTAGGATTCGAACCTACGCTCCCAGAGGGAATCTAATTTCGAATCAGACGCCTTAACCACTCGGCCACGACTGCCCGTAGGTCGAGGTTCTCCGACACATGCAACTTCTGCGGTTTAAAGCTATGTGGCATCAGAAAACGGCGTAGCTGCATTCTTTTCCGTAGTGTTTCCACCGCTACCAGAGGAATCGCTACCAAAGTATTAAAATTTCCGCCCGAACAGGGACTTGAACCCTGGACCCTTAGGTTAAAAGCCTAATGCTCTACCGACTGAGCTATCCGGGCTCACACGACAGTAGAGAACATCCCACGATGCACAGCTGTACATTGACTCATGTCCTTCACAGCTGTGCTATCGCTGCATGGAGCTGTTACTAATTAAACGTCGCCTGAATGCTGTCTACAAACGTGTCGCGCTAAGCTCGTAGCAGACTATCGAAGAATGCTGACACACGATGCAAAAACAAACCGCAGCAGTCGTTAGGTCTCATACGTTGGAGTAGAGGATTTACGTGTTTTGTCGACACTCACTGAGTAATTGGAAATTTCACAAGCATTTCGAATGCAATGCTTCCCACGTTTTCGCTCATTTCACGGTTCCGTTGGAGACGTTCTTCACCTCCTGACACAAAAAAAGGAACGCAGTCGGTAGGACTTTTCGTATTTTCTTACTTCTCAGGGAGTTGCCTACTGTGTTCCTCTTACGGCAAGCACTAGACAACCTGAACAGTTACAGGATAGAGTCATTTTTGTTATCGGCTGTACCTACATCATCACAGACTCGGAGCAATTCCATTGGCATCAGCTTCAAAACATACGCTTGCCGAAACCCGGGATCGAACCAGGGACCTTTAGATCTTCAGTCTAACGCTCTCCCAACTGAGCTATTTCGGCTCACACCTAAGTCCGCAGATTTGCGCGTCTTCGTTAACCTCTGAATCGCCGCCAATTTCACAGTCATCTTCGTCTGATAAGACATAGGGACGCTGAAAGGCGAGCAGCAGATGCAGTGAAGTACCACACACATTTCTTCTGATTCCATCATCGTAAGAAGCAAACATGTCGACTCGATTCATGTAATATTGACTTCGCTTTCTCTAGAAAACCTATGCTATATCGATGCCACGTGCAACTCGTGTGCAGAGAACGAGACACAAGAAGGAGTGAGCCTCTCTACCATGTGAGAGGCAGTATCTAGCAGATACACACGCTAAAACATTTGACTTGCGTTAGCTCATAAATTGCTACACGTAACTGTCTGCAAGCTAAAATGGACACATCTGCACTGCCCAGAGAGGCGACACTTGCACTCACACCTGGTGGACGGCAGTGTGACGAGGCGATGAGCTGTGGCTTCTGGGTGCCACTGTAGCGCTGCAGCCAATAATACTGCACATTGCCGGCGACCCACGTGTTTAGTAGTGACGCAACTGCTAGAATGCAGCTGAACGCCCATCTTTTGAGAGCTACAAAATTTCCGCAGTCGGCAGGACTCGAACCTACGCTCCCAGAGGGAATCTGATTTCAAGTCAGACGCCTTAACCACTCGGCCACGACTGCCGGTAGCAGTAGCGTCTTCCGACACGTGAAAGTGCACCTTTAGAAGCAATCCAATGGCAGAAAGCGGCGTGGCCTCACTCTTTTCTGTAGTGTTTCCATTGCCAGCACATTAGCCGTTACGAAAGTGTATTAATTTTCTCCTAGACATGGCGTTGAACCCAACACCCTTTGGTTGAAAATCAAACGCTCTACCGACTGAGCTATCGTACAGCTGTGTGGCATGCGAGTGATTCGCATGACGTAATTACTGGCTTATGGCTCCAATGGCGACTTCACCGACTTCCCACTGACGCACCGCTGACGCTAGTTTTCTGTCGTCTTAAGTGGTCGACATACTTGCAAGTAGCTGCGAGATCTTAAGAAAAGAAACGCTGCACCATTGCTTTTTCCGCACTCGAATGACCGAATTGCGATTCTTAAAAAAGAGAGAAATGAATGTTGGCTCTGTCCAACGCTTCCAAGCACGTCTGTGTACTCACGAACTCGGCGTCGACGCGAGAAAATGACGGGAGCGCACTCGTGGGCCTGCGACGGCTTTCTGCAGTCCCAGCGTCAGTGAGAGGAGAACCGGTAGCCACAGTAAGCAGCAGCCGTCGCGACACTCAGTATTGTTAAACGGAAATTTTCGTCTTGTTGAAGATGGCGCCATCGGTTTGCAACCGCGTTCACGTGTGTGAAAATATTTGCTCCTCTTTACGCAAAATCGCACGCAGCCGGTAGGATTCGAACCTACGCTCCCAGAGGGAATCTAATTTCGAATCAGACGCCTTAACCACTCGGCCACGACTGCCCGTAGGTCGAGGTTCTCCGACACATGCAACTTCTGCGGTTTAAAGCTATGTGGCATCAGAAAACGGCGTAGCTGCATTCTTTTCCGTAGTGTTTCCACCGCTACCAGAGGAATCGCTACCAAAGTATTAAAATTTCCGCCCGAACAGGGACTTGAACCCTGGACCCTTAGGTTAAAAGCCTAATGCTCTACCGACTGAGCTATCCGGGCTCACACGACAGTAGAGAACATCCCACGATGCACAGCTGTACATTGACTCATGTCCTTCACAGCTGTGCTATCGCTGCATGGAGCTGTTACTAATTAAACGTCGCCTGAATGCTGTCTACAAACGTGTCGCGCTAAGCTCGTAGCAGACTATCGAAGAATGCTGACACACGATGCAAAAACAAACCGCAGCAGTCGTTAGGTCTCATACGTTGGAGTAGAGGATTTACGTGTTTTGTCGACACTCACTGAGTAATTGGAAATTTCACAAGCATTTCGAATGCAATGCTTCCCACGTTTTCGCTCATTTCACGGTTCCGTTGGAGACGTTCTTCACCTCCTGACACAAAAAAAGGAACGCAGTCGGTAGGACTTTTCGTATTTTCTTACTTCTCAGGGAGTTGCCTACTGTGTTCCTCTTACGGCAAGCACTAGACAACCTGAACAGTTACAGGATAGAGTCATTTTTGTTATCGGCTGTACCTACATCATCACAGACTCGGAGCAATTCCATTGGCATCAGCTTCAAAACATACGCTTGCCGAAACCCGGGATCGAACCAGGGACCTTTAGATCTTCAGTCTAACGCTCTCCCAACTGAGCTATTTCGGCTCACACCTAAGTCCGCAGATTTGCGCGTCTTCGTTAACCTCTGAATCGCCGCCAATTTCACAGTCATCTTCGTCTGATAAGACATAGGGACGCTGAAAGGCGAGCAGCAGATGCAGTGAAGTACCACACACATTTCTTCTGATTCCATCATCGTAAGAAGCAAACATGTCGACTCGATTCATGTAATATTGACTTCGCTTTCTCTAGAAAACCTATGCTATATCGATGCCACGTGCAACTCGTGTGCAGAGAACGAGACACAAGAAGGAGTGAGCCTCTCTACCATGTGAGAGGCAGTATCTAGCAGATACACACGCTAAAACATTTGACTTGCGTTAGCTCATAAATTGCTACACGTAACTGTCTGCAAGCTAAAATGGACACATCTGCACTGCCCAGAGAGGCGACACTTGCACTCACACCTGGTGGACGGCAGTGTGACGAGGCGATGAGCTGTGGCTTCTGGGTGCCACTGTAGCGCTGCAGCCAATAATACTGCACATTGCCGGCGACCCACGTGTTTAGTAGTGACGCAACTGCTAGAATGCAGCTGAACGCCCATCTTTTGAGAGCTACAAAATTTCCGCAGTCGGCAGGACTCGAACCTACGCTCCCAGAGGGAATCTGATTTCAAGTCAGACGCCTTAACCACTCGGCCACGACTGCCGGTAGCAGTAGCGTCTTCCGACACGTGAAAGTGCACCTTTAGAAGCAATCCAATGGCAGAAAGCGGCGTGGCCTCACTCTTTTCTGTAGTGTTTCCATTGCCAGCACATTAGCCGTTACGAAAGTGTATTAATTTTCTCCTAGACATGGCGTTGAACCCAACACCCTTTGGTTGAAAATCAAACGCTCTACCGACTGAGCTATCGTACAGCTGTGTGGCATGCGAGTGATTCGCATGACGTAATTACTGGCTTATGGCTCCAATGGCGACTTCACCGACTTCCCACTGACGCACCGCTGACGCTAGTTTTCTGTCGTCTTAAGTGGTCGACATACTTGCAAGTAGCTGCGAGATCTTAAGAAAAGAAACGCTGCACCATTGCTTTTTCCGCACTCGAATGACCGAATTGCGATTCTTAAAAAAGAGAGAAATGAATGTTGGCTCTGTCCAACGCTTCCAAGCACGTCTGTGTACTCACGAACTCGGCGTCGACGCGAGAAAATGACGGGAGCGCACTCGTGGGCCTGCGACGGCTTTCTGCAGTCCCAGCGTCAGTGAGAG
>NW_026062464.1:0-42500 GCF_023897955.1 Schistocerca gregaria
TGAAGGAGGTGTTCTTCCGATGAAATTCAAACTTGGTATAGTTAAACCTTTATATCAAAAAGAGGAAAGAAAACAACCACAGAACTACAGACCAGTTGCCTTAACCTCAGTCTTTGGTAAATTGATTGAAAAAATAAAGCTAGAAATATTAATCGACCACCATAATTGGAATAACTTAATAGGAAATAACTTAATAGGAGATTTCCAACATGGATTGAGAAGTGGTCGGAGCACGAAATCTGCAACAGTACAGATTGTACACTGTCTGATAAACTAACCTAACCTGACCTGACCTAACCTGACCTCACATGATCTGACTTGACATGACCTGACATGACCTCACCTGATCTGTCCTAACCTGACCTGACCTGACCTGACCGGACCTAAACTAACCTAACCTAGCCTAACCTGACCTAACCTAACCTAACCTAACCTAAACTAACCTAAGCTTACCTAACCTAAATTAATCAAACCTAACGTAACCTAACGTAACGTAACCTAACCTAACCTAACCTAACCTAACCTAACCTAACCTAACCTAACCTAACCTAACCTAACCTAACCTAACCTAACCTAACCTAACCTAACCTAACCTAACCTAACCTAACCTAACCTAACCTAACCTAACCTAACCTAACCTAACCTAACCTAACCTAACCTAACCTAACCTAACCTAACCTAACCTAACCTAACCTAACCTAACCTAACCTAACCTAACCTAACCTAACCTAACCTAACCTAACCTAACCTAACCTAACCTAACCTAACCTAACCTAACCTAACCTAACCTAACCTAACCTAACCTAACCTAACCTAACCTAACCTAACCTAACCTAACCTAACCTAACCTAACCTAACCTAACCTAACCTAACCTAACCTAACCTAACCTAACCTAACCTAACCTAACCTAACCTAACCTAACCTAACCTAACCTAACCTAACCTAACCTAACCTAACCTAACCTAACCTAACCTAACCTAACCTAACCTAACCTAACCTAACCTAACCTAACCTAACCTAACCTAACCTAACCTAACCTAACCTAACCTAACCTAACCTAACCTAACCTAACCTAACCTAACCTAACCTAACCTAACCTAACCTAACCTAACCTAACCTAACCTAACCTAACCTAACCTAACCTAACCTAACCTAACCTAACCTAACCTAACCTAACCTAACCTAACCTAACCTAACCTAACCTAACCTAACCTAACCTAACCTAACCTAACCTAACCTAACCTAACCTAACCTAACCTAACCTAACCTAACCTAACCTAACCTAACCTAACCTAACCTAACCTAACCTAACCTAACCTAACCTAACCTAACCTAACCTAACCTAACCTAACCTAACCTAACCTAACCTAACCTAACCTAACCTAGGCTAGGATAGCCTAGCTTAATGTAGCCCAGCCTAGCCTAGCTTAGCGTAGCCTAGCTTATCCTACCCTAGCCTAGCCTAACCTAACCTAGCCTAGCCTAGCCTAGCCTAACCTAACTTAACCTATTCTAACCAAAGCTAACCTATCCCAACCTAACTCAACCTAACCTAACCACACCTGACCAAAATTAACCTGACCTATCCTAACATGAAATAACATAACCTGACCTAACATAACCTCAGATGCCATACACACGAAACACAGAATTTATAATTATATATGCCTGCAGAGCAAGCAAATGGAAATAATTGCTCACTGCAATGTCAAGTTTGTTAATTTTTTAGGATAACAATGTCGCTCAGTGTTCCTAATTTAGAAACTATAAAATTGTGTGACAATATTAACTTTGACAAGGATATATCCTCTCATAATTGTACTAATGTGTCATTACAGAAAATAATACTTGTGTGAAACTGGAGAGGCAGTTTAAATATAACAAGGAAAAGAAACGGGACTCTTGTAAGGTACCTAGAGTAAAAATCAGGGATATAACATAGCTAATTGACAGCCTAAAAAAAAAAAGTTCTGCTGGATGGGATAAACATTCTCCTTTTCTACTAAAAAAATGCAAGGGGGAGTTAGCCATACCATTAGTCCATTTAATAAATTGTGTAGTTGAAGGAGGTGTTCTTCTGATGAAATTCAAACTTGGTATAGTTAAACCTTTATATCAAAAAGAGGAAAGAAAACAACCACAGAACTACAGACCAGTTGCCTTAACGTCAGTCTTTGGTAAATTGATTGAAAAAATAAAGCTAGAAATATTAATCAACCACCATAATACGAATAACTTAATAGGAGATTTCCAACATGGATTGAGAAGTGGTCGGAGCACCAAATCTGCAACAGTACAGATTGTACACTGTCTGATAAACTAACCTAACCTGTCCTGACCTAACCTGACCTCACATGATCTGACTTGACATGACCTGACATGACCTCACCTGATCTGTCCTAACCTGACCTGACCTATCCTGACCGGACCTAAACTAACCTAACCTAGCCTAACCTGACCTAACCTAACCTAACCTAACCTAACCTAACCTAAGCTTACCTAACCTAAATTAATCAAACCTAACGTAACGTAACCTAACCTAACCTAACCTAACCTAACCTAACCTAACCTAACCTAACCTAACCTAACCTAACCTAACCTAACCTAACCTAACCTAACCTAACCTAACCTAACCTAACCTAACCTAACCTAACCTAACCTAACCTAGGCTAGAATAGCCTAGCCTAATGTAGCCCAGCCTAGCCTAGCCTAGCGTAGCCTAGCTTATCCTACCCTAGCCTAGCCTAACCTAACCTAGCCTATCCTAGCCTAGCCTAACCTAACTTAACCTAACCTAACCAAAGCTAACCTATCACAACCTAACTCAACCTAACCTAACCACACCTGACCAAAATTAACCTGACCTATCCTAACATGAAATAACATAACCTGACCTAAAATGACCTCAGATGCCATACACACGAAACACAGAGGATATAATTATATATGCCTGCAGAGCAAGCAAATGGAAATAATTGCTCACTGCAATGTCAAGTTTGTTAATTTTTTAGGATAACAATGTCGCTCAGTGTTCCTAATTTAGAAACTATAAATTTGTGTGATAATATTAACTTTGACAAGGATATATCCTCTCATAGTTGTACTAATGTGTCATTACTGATAATAATACTTGTGTGAAACTGGAGAGGCAGTTTAAATATAACAAGGAAAAGAAACGGGACTCTTGTAAGGTACCTAGAGTAAAAATCAGGGATATAACATAGCTAATTGACAGCCTAAAAAATAAAAGTTCTGCTGGATGGGATGAATATTCTCCTTTTCTACTAAAAAAATGCAAGGGGGAGTTAGCCATACCATTAGTCCATTTAATAAATTGTGTAGTTGAAGGAGGTGTTCTTCCGATGAAATTCAAACTTGGTATAGTTAAACCTTTATATCAAAAAGAGGAAAGAAAACAACCACAGAACTACAGACCAGTTGCCTTAACCTCAGTCTTTGGTAAATTGATTGAAAAAATAAAGCTAGAAATATTAATCGACCACCATAATTGGAATAACTTAATAGGAGAATTCCAACATGGATTGAGAAGTGGTCGGAGCACGAAATCTGCAACAGTACAGATTGTACACTGTCTGATAAACTAACCTAACCTGACCTGACCTAACCTGACCTCACATGATCTGACTTGACATGACCTGACATGACCTCACCTGATCTGTCCTAACCTGACCTGACCTGACCTGACCGGACCTAAACTAACCTAACCTAGCCTAACCTGACCTAACCTAACCTAACCTAACCTAACCTAACCTAACCTTACCTTACCTAACCTAACCTAACCTAACCTAACCTAACCTAACCTAACCTAACCTAACCTAACCTAACCTAACCTAACCTAACCTAACCTAACCTAACCTAAACTAACCTAACCTAGCCTAACCTGACCTAACCTAACCTAACATAACCTAACCTAACCTAAGCTTACCTAACCTAAATTAATCAAACCTAACATAACCTAACCTAACCTAACCAAACCTAAAATAACCTAACCTAACCTAACCTAACCTAACCTAACCTAACCTAACCTAACCTAACCTAACCTAACTTAACCTAACCTAACCTAACCTAACCTAAACTAACCTAACCTAACCTAAACTAACCTAACCTAACCTAACCTAACCTAACCTAACCTAACCTAACCTAACCTAACCTAACCTAACCTAACCTAACCTAACCTATCCTAACCTATCCTAACCTAACCTAACCTAACCTAACCTAACCTAACCTAACCTAACCTAACCTAACCTAACCTAACCTAACCTAAACCTAAACTAACCTAAACCTAACCTAACCTAAACCTAACCTAACCAAACCTAACCTAACCTAACCTAACCTAACCTAACCTAACCTAACCTAACCTAACCTAACCTAACCTAACCTAACCTAACCTAACCTAACCTAACCTAACCTAACCTAACCTAACCTAACCTAACCTAACCTAACCTAACCTAACCTAACCTAACCTAACCTAACCTAACCTAGGCTAGAATAGCCTAGCCTAATGTAGCCCAGCCTAGCCTAGCCTAGCGTAGCCTAGCTTATCCTACCCTAGCCTAGCCTAACCTAACCTAGCCTATCCTAGCCTAGCCTAACCTAACTTAACCTAACCTATCCCAACCTAACTCAACCTAACCTAACCACACCTGACCAAAATTAACCTGACCTATCCTAACATGAAATAACATAACCTGACCTAAAATGACCTCAGATGCCATACACATGAAACACAGAGAATATAATTATATATGCCTGCAGAGCAAGCAAATGGAAATAATTGCTCACTGCAATGTCAAGTTTGTTAATTTTTTAGGATAACAATGTCGCTCAGTGTTCCTAATTTAGAAACTATAAATTTGTGTGATAATATTAACTTTGACAAGGATATATCCTCTCATAATTGTACTAATGTGTCATTACTGAAAATAATACTTGTGTGAAACTGGAGAGGCAGTTTAAATATAACAAGGAAAAGAAACGGGACTCTTGTAAGGTACCTAGAGTAAAAATCAGGGATATAACATAGCTAATTGACAGCCTAAAAAATAAAAGTTCTGCTGGATGGGATGAATATTCTCCTTTTCTACTAAAAAAATGCAAGGGGGAGTTAGCCATACCATTAGTCCATTTAATAAATTGTGTAGTTGAAGGAGGTGTTCTTCCGATGAAATTCAAACTTGGTATAGTTAAACCTTTATATCAAAAAGAGGAAAGAAAACAACCACAGAACTACAGACCAGTTGCCTTAACCTCAGTCTTTGGTAAATTGATTGAAAAAATAAAGCTAGAAATATTAATCGACCACCATAATTGGAATACCTTAATAGGAGATTTCCAACATGGATTGAGAAGTGGTACACACGCGAGACAGATAACAGTACAGATTGTACACTGTCTGATAAACTAACCTAACCTGACCTGACCTAAGCTGACCTCACATGATCTGACTTGACATGACCTGACATGACCTCACCTGATCTGTCCTAACCTGACCTGACCTGACCTGACCGGACCTAAACTAACCTAACCTAGCCTAACCTGACCTAACCTAACCTAACCTAACCTAACCTAACCTAAGCTTACCTAACCTAAATTAATCAAACCTAACGTAACCTAACGTAACGTAACCCTAACCCTAACCTAACCTAACCTAACCTAACCTAACCTAACCTAACGTAACCTAACCTAACCTAAACGTAACTAACCTAACCTAACCTAACCTAACCTAACCTAACCTAACCTAACCTAACTACCTAACCAAACCTAACCTAACCTAACCTAACCTAACCTAACCTAACCTAACCTAACCTAACCTAACCTAACCTAACCTAAACCTAACCTAACCTAACCTAACCTAACCTAACCTAACCTAACCTAACCTAACCTAACCTAACCTAACCTAACCTAACCTAACCTAACCTACCTAACCTAACCTAACCTACACCTAACCTAACCTAACCTAACCTAACCTAACCTAACCTAACCTAACCTAACCTAACCTAACCTAACCTAACCTAACCTAACCTAACCTAACCTACCTAACCTAACCTAACCTAAACCTAACCTAACCTAACCTAACCTAACCTAACCTAACCTAACCTAACCTAACCTAACCTAACCTAACCTAACCTAAACTAACCTAACCTAGCCTAACCTGACCTAACCTAACCTAACATAACCTAACCTAACCTAAGCTTACCTAACCTAAATTAATCAAACCTAACATAACCTAACCTAACCTAACCAAACCTAAATAATCTAACCTAACCTAACCTAACCTAACCTAACCTAACCTAACCTAACCTAACTTAACCTAACCTAACCTAACCTAACCTAAACTAACCTAACCTAACCTAACCTAACCTAACCTAACCTAACCTAACCTAACCTAACCTAACCTAACCTAACCTAACCTAACCTAACCTATCCTAACCTATCCTAACCTAACCTAACCTACCTAACCTAACCTAACCTAACCTAACCTAACCTAACCTAACCTAACCTAACCTAAACCTAAACTAACCTAAACCTAACCTAACCTAAACCTAACCTAACCTAACCTAACCAAACCTAACCTAACCTAACCTAACCTAACCTAACCTAACCTAACCTAACCTAACCTAACCTAACCTAACCTAACCTAACCTAACCTAACCAAACCTAACCTAACCTAACCTAACCTAACCTAACCTAACCTAACCTAGGCTAGAATAGCCTAGCCTAATGTAGCCCAGCCTAGCCTAGCCTAGCGTAGCCTAGCTTATCCTACCCTAGCCTAGCCTAACCTAACCTAGCCTATCCTAGCCTAGCCTAACCTAACTTAACCTAACCTATCCCAACCTAACTCAACCTAACCTAACCACACCTGACCAAAATTAACCTGACCTATCCTAACATGAAATAACATAACCTGACCTAAAATGACCTCAGATGCCATACACATGAAACACAGAGGATATAATTATATATGCCTGCAGAGCAAGCAAATGGAAATAATTGCTCACTGCAATGTCAAGTTTGTTAATTTTTTAGGATAACAATGTCGCTCAGTGTTCCTAATTTAGAAACTATAAATTTGTGTGATAATATTAACTTTGACAAGGATATATCCTCTCATAATTGTACTAATGTGTCATTACTGAAAATAATACTTGTGTGAAACTGGAGAGGCAGTTTAAATATAACAAGGAAAAGAAACGGGACTCTTGTAAGGTACCTAGAGTAAAAATCAGGGATATAACATAGCTAATTGACAGCCTAAAAAATAAAAGTTCTGCTGGATGGGATGAATATTCTCCTTTTCTACTAAAAAAAATGCAAGGGGGAGTTAGCCATACCATTAGACCATTTAATAAATTGTGTAGTTGAAGGAGGTGTTCTTCCGATGAAATTCAAACCACAGAACTACAGACCAGTTGCCTTAACCTCAGTCTTTGGTAAATTGATTGAAAAAATAAAGCTAGAAATATTAATCGACCACCATAATTGGAATACCTTAATAGGAGATTTCCAACATGGATTGAGAAGTGGTCGGAGCACGAAATCTGCAACAGTACAGATTGTACACTGTCTGATAAACTAACCTAACCTGACCTGACCTAAGCTGACCTCACATGATCTGACTTGACATGACCTGACATGACCTCACCTGATCTGTCCTAACCTGACCTGACCTGACCTGACCGGACCTAAACTAACCTAACCTAACCTAACCTGACCTAACCTAACCTAACCTAACCTAACCTAACCTAAGCTTACCTAACCTAAATTAATCAAACCTAACGTAACGTAACCTAACCTAACCTAACCTAACCTAACCTAACCTAACCTAACCTAACCTAACGTAACCTAACGTAACGTAACCTAACCTAACCTAACCTAACCTAACCTAACCTAACCTAACCTAACCTAACCTAACCTAACCTAACCTAACCTAGGCTAGAATAGCCTAGCCTAATGTAGCCCAGCCTAGCCTAGCCTAGCGTAGCCTAGCTTATCCTACCCTAGCCTAGCCTAACCTAACCTAGCCTATCCTAGCCTAGCCTAACCTAACTTAACCTAACCTAACCAAAGCTAACCTATCCCAACCTAACTCAACCTAACCTAACCACACCTGACCAAAATTAACCTGACCTATCCTAACATGAAATAACATAACCTGACCTAAAATGACCTCAGATGCCATACACACGAAACACAGAGGATATAATTATATATGCCCTGCAGAGCAAGCAAATGGAAATAATTGCTCACTGCAATGTCAAGTTTGTTAATTTTTTAGGATAACAATGTCGCTCAGTGTTCCTAATTTAGAAACTATAAATTTGTGTGATAATATTAACTTTGACAAGGATATATCCTCTCATAATTGTACTAATGTGTCATTACAGAAAATAATACTTGTGTGAAACTGGAGAGGCAGTTTAAATATAACAAGGAAAAGAAACGGGACTCTTGTAAGGTACCTAGAGTAAAAATCAGGGATATAACATAGCTAATTGACAGCCTAAAAAATAAAAGTTCTGCTGGATGGATGAATATTCTCCTTTTCTACTAAAAAAATGCAAGGGGGGAGTTAGCCATACCATTAGTCCATTTAATAAATTGTGTAGTTGAAGGAGGTGTTCTTCCGATGAAATTCAAACTTGGTATAGTTAAACCTTTATATCAAAAAGAGGAAAGAAAACAACCACAGAACTACAGACCAGTTGCCTTAACCTCAGTCTTTGGTAAATTGATTGAAAAAATAAAGCTAGAAATATTAATCGACCACCATAATTGGAATAACTTAATAGGAGATTTCCAACATGGATTGAGAAGTGGTCGGAGCACGAAATCTGCAACAGTACAGATTGTACACTGTCTGATAAACTAACCTAACCTGACCTGACCTAACCTGACCTCACATGATCTGACTTGACATGACCTGACATAACCTGACCTCACATGATCTGACTTGACATGACCTGACATGACCTCACCTGATCTGTCCTAACCTGACCTGACCTGACCTGACCGGACCTAAACTAACCTAACCTAGCCTAACCTGACCTAACCTAACCTAACCTAACCTAAACTAACCTAAGCTTACCTAACCTAAATTAATCAAACCTAACCTAACCTAACCTAACCTAACCTAACCTAACCTAACCTAACCTAACCTAACCTAACCTAACCTAACCTAACCTAACCTAACCTAACCTAACCTAACCTAACCTAACCTAACCTAACCTAACCTAACCTAACCTAACCTAACCTAACCTAACCTAACCTAACCTAACCTAACCTAACCTAACCTAACCTAACCTAACCTAACCTAACCTAACCTAACCTAACCTAACCTAACCTAACCTAACCTAACCTAACCTAACCTAACCTAACCTAACCTAACCTAACCTAACCTAACCTAACCTAACCTAACCTAACCTAACCTAACCTAACCTAACCTAACCTAACCTAACCTAACCTAACCTAACCTAACCTAACCTAACCTAACCTAACCTAACCTAACCTAACCTAACCTAACCTAACCTAACCTAACCTAACCTAACCTAACCTAACCTAACCTAACCTAACCTAACCTAACCTAACCTAACCTAACCTAACCTAACCTAACCTAACCTAACCTAACCTAACCTAACCTAACCTAACCTAACCTAACCTAACCTAACCTAACCTAACCTAACCTAACCTAACCTAACCTAACCTAACCTAACCTAACCTAACCTAACCTAACCTAACCTAACCTAACCTAACCTAACCTAACCTAACCTAACCTAACCTAACCTAACCTAACCTAACCTAACCTAACCTAACCTAACCTAACCTAACCTAACCTAACCTAACCTAACCTAACCTAACCTAACCTAACCTAACCTAACCTAACCTAACCTAACCTAACCTAACCTAACCTAACCTAACCTAACCTAACCTAACCTAACCTAACCTAACCTAACCTAACCTAACCTAACCTAACCTAACCTAACCTAACCTAACCTAACCTAACCTAACCTAACCTAACCTAACCTAACCTAACCTAACCTAACCTAACCTAACCTAACCTAACCTAACCTAACCTAACCTAACCTAACCTAACCTAACCTAACCTAACCTAACCTAACCTAACCTAACCTAACCTAACCTAACCTAACCTAACCTAACCTAACCTAACCTAACCTAACCTAACCTAACCTAACCTAGGCTAGGATAGCCTAGCCTAATGTAGCCCAGCCTAGCCTAGCTTAGCGTAGCCTAGCTTATCCTACCCTAGCCTAGCCTAACCTAACCTAGCCTAGCCTAGCCTAGCCTAACCTAACTTAACCTATTCTAACCAAAGCTAACCTATCCCAACCTAACTCAACCTAACCTAACCACACCTGACCAAAATTAACCTGACCTATCCTAACATGAAATAACATAACCTGACCTAACATAACCTCAGATGCCATACACACGAAACACAGAATTTATAATTATATATGCCTGCAGAGCAAGCAAATGGAAATAATTGCTCACTGCAATGTCAAGTTTGTTAATTTTTTAGGATAACAATGTCGCTCAGTGTTCCTAATTTAGAAACTATAAAATTGTGTGACAATATTAACTTTGACAAGGATATATCCTCTCATAATTGTACTAATGTGTCATTACTGAAAATAATACTTGTGTGAAACTGGAGAGGCAGTTTAAATATAACAAGGAAAAGAAACGGGACTCTTGTAAGGTACCTAGAGTAAAAATCAGGGATATAACATAGCTAATTGACAGCCTAAAAAATAAAAGTTCTGCTGGATGGGATGAATATTCTCCTTTTCTACTAAAAAAATGCAAGGGGGAGTTAGCCATACCATTAGTCCATTTAATAAATTGTGTAGTTGAAGGAGGTGTTCTTCCGATGAAATTCAAACTTGGTATAGTTAAACCTTTATATCAAAAAGAGGAAAGAAAACAACCACAGAACTACAGACCAGTTGCCTTAACCTCAGTCTTTGGTAAATTGATTGAAAAAATAAAGCTAGAAATATTAATCGACCACCATAATTGGAATAACTTAATAGGAGATTTCCAACATGGATTGAGAAGTGGTCGGAGCACGAAATCTGCAACAGTACAGATTGTACACTGTCTGATAAACTAACCTAACCTGACCTGACCTAACCTGACCTCACATGATCTGACTTGACATGACCTGACATGACCTCACCTGATCTGTCCTAACCTGACCTGACCTGACCTGACCGGACCTAAACTAACCTAACCTAGCCTAACCTAACCTAACCTAACCTAACCTAACCTAACCTAACCTAAGCTTACCTAACCTAAATTAATCAAACCTAACGTAACGTAACCTAACCTAACCTAACCTAACCTAACCTAACCTAACCTAACCTAACCTAACGTAACGTAACCTAACCTAACCTAACCTAACCTAACCTAACCTAACCTAACCTAACCTAACCTAACCTAACCTAACCTAACCTAACCTAACCTAGGCTAGAATAGCCTAGCCTAATGTAGCCCAGCCTAGCCTAGCCTAGCGTAGCCTAGCTTATCCTACCCTAGCCTAGCCTAACCTAACCTAGCCTATCCTAGCCTAGCCTAACCTAACTTAACCTAACCTATCCCAACCTAACTCAACCTAACCTAACCACACCTGACCAAAATTAACCTGACCTATCCTAACATGAAATAACATAACCTGACCTAAAATGACCTCAGATGCCATACACACGAAACACAGAGGATATAATTATATATGCCTGCAGAGCAAGCAAATGGAAATAATTGCTCACTGCAATGTCAAGTTTGTTAATTTTTTAGGATAACAATGTCGCTCAGTGTTCCTAATTTAGAAACTATAAATTTGTGTGATAATATTAACTTTGACAAGGATATATCCTCTCATAATTGTACTAATGTGTCATTACTGAAAATAATACTTGTGTGAAACTGGAGAGGCAGTTTAAATATAACAAGGAAAAGAAACGGGACTCTTGTAAGGTACCTAGAGTAAAAATCAGGGATATAACATAGCTAATTGACAGCCTAAAAAATAAAAGTTCTGCTGGATGGGATGAATATTCTCCTTTTCTACTAAAAAAATGCAAGGGGGAGTTAGCCATACCATTAGTCCATTTAATAAATTGTGTAGTTGAAGGAGGTGTTCTTCCGATGAAATTCAAACTTGGTATAGTTAAACCTTTATATCAAAAAGAGGAAAGAAAACAACCACAGAACTACAGACCAGTTGCCTTAACCTCAGTCTTTGGTAAATTGATTGAAAAAATAAAGCTAGAAATATTAATCGACCACCATAATTGGAATAACTTAATAGGAGATTTCCAACATGGATTGAGAAGTGGTCGGAGCACGAAATCTGCAACAGTACAGATTGTACACTGTCTGATAAACTAACCTAACCTGACCTGACCTAACCTGACCTCACATGATCTGACTTGACATGACCTGACATGACCTCACCTGATCTGTCCTAACCTGACCTGACCTGACCTGACCGGACCTAAACTAACCTAACCTAGCCTAACCTGACCTAACCTAACCTAACCTAACCTAACCTAACCTAAGCTTACCTAACCTAAATTAATCAAACCTAACGTAACGTAACCTAACCTAACCTAACCTAACCTAACCTAACCTAACCTAACCTAACCTAACGTAACCTAACGTAACGTAACGTAACCTAACCTAACCTAACCTAACCTAACCTAACCTAACCTAACCTAACCTAACCTAACCTAACCTAACCTAACCTAGGCTAGAATAGCCTAGCCTAATGTAGCCCAGCCTAGCCTAGCCTAGCGTAGCCTAGCTTATCCTACCCTAGCCTAGCCTAACCTAACCTAGCCTATCCTAGCCTAGCCTAACCTAACTTAACCTAACCTAACCAAAGCTAACCTATCCCAACCTAACTCAACCTAACCTAACCACACCTGACCAAAATTAACCTGACCTATCCTAACATGAAATAACATAACCTGACCTAAAATGACCTCAGATGCCATACACACGAAACACAGAGGATATAATTATATATGCCTGCAGAGCAAGCAAATGGAAATAATTGCTCACTGCAATGTCAAGTTTGTTAATTTTTTAGGATAACAATGTCGCTCAGTGTTCCTAATTTAGAAACTATAAATTTGTGTGATAATATTAACTTTGACAAGGATATATCCTCTCATAATTGTACTAATGTGTCATTACAGAAAATAATACTTGTGTGAAACTGGAGAGGCAGTTTAAATATAACAAGGAAAAGAAACGGGACTCTTGTAAGGTACCTAGAGTAAAAATCAGGGATATAACATAGCTAATTGACAGCCTAAAAAATAAAAGTTCTGCTGGATGGGATGAATATTCTCCTTTTCTACTAAAAAAATGCAAGGGGGAGTTAGCCATACCATTAGTCCATTTAATAAATTGTGTAGTTGAAGGAGGTGTTCTTCCGATGAAATTCAAACTTGGTATAGTTAAACCTTTATATCAAAAAGAGGAAAGAAAACAACCACAGAACTACAGACCAGTTGCCTTAACCTCAGTCTTTGGTAAATTGATTGAAAAAATAAAGCTAGAAATATTAATCGACCACCATAATTGGAATAACTTAATAGGAGATTTCCAACATGGATTGAGAAGTGGTCGGAGCACGAAATCTGCAACAGTACAGATTGTACACTGTCTGATAAACTAACCTAACCTGACCTGACCTAACCTGACCTCACATGATCTGACTTGACATGACCTGACATGACCTCACCTGATCTGTCCTAACCTGACCTGACCTGACCTGACCGGACCTAAACTAACCTAACCTAGCCTAACCTGACCTAACCTAACCTAACCTAACCTAACCTAAACTAACCTAAGCTTACCTAACCTAAATTAATCAAACCTAACGTAACCTAACGTAACGTAACCTAACCTAACCTAACCTAACCTAACCTAACCTAACCTAACCTAACCTAACGTAACCTAACGTAACGTAACCTAACCTAACCTAACCTAACCTAACCTAACCTAACCTAACCTAACCAAACCTAACCTAACCTAACCTAACCTAACCTAACCTAACCTAACCTAACCTAACCTAACCTAACCTAACCTAACCTAACCTAACCTAACCTAACCTAACCTAACCTAACCTAACCTAACCTAACCTAACCTAACCTAACCTAACCTAACCTAACCTAACCTAACCTAACCTAACCTAACCTAACCTAACCTAACCTAACCTAACCTAACCTAACCTAACCTAACCTAACCTAACCTAACCTAACCTAACCTAACCTAACCTAACCTAACCTAACCTAACCTAACCTAACCTAACCTAACCTAACCTAACCTAACCTAACCTAACCTAACCTAACCTAACCTAACCTAACCTAACCTAACCTAACCTAACCTAACCTAACCTAACCTAACCTAACCTAACCTAACCTAACCTAACCTAACCTAACCTAACCTAACCTAACCTAACCTAACCTAACCTAACCTAACCTAACCTAACCTAACCTAACCTAACCTAACCTAACCTAACCTAACCTAACCTAACCTAACCTAACCTAACCTAACCTAACCTAACCTAACCTAACCTAACCTAACCTAACCTAACCTAACCTAACCTAACCTAACCTAACCTAACCTAACCTAACCTAACCTAACCTAACCTAACCTAACCTAACCTAACCTAACCTAACCTAACCTAACCTAACCTAACCTAACCTAACCTAACCTAACCTAACCTAACCTAACCTAACCTAACCTAACCTAACCTAACCTAACCTAACCTAACCTAACCTAACCTAACCTAACCTAACCTAACCTAACCTAACCTAACCTAACCTAACCTAACCTAACCTAACCTAACCTAACCTAACCTAACCTAACCTAACCTAACCTAACCTAACCTAACCTAACCTAACCTAACCTAACCTAACCTAACCTAACCTAACCTAACCTAACCTAACCTAACCTAACCTAACCTAACCTAACCTAACCTAACCTAACCTAACCTAACCTAACCTAACCTAACCTAACCTAACCTAACCTAACCTAACCTAACCTAACCTAACCTAACCTAACCTAACCTAACCTAACCTAACCTAACCTAACCTAACCTAACCTAACCTAACCTAACCTAACCTAACCTAACCTAACCTAACCTAACCTAACCTAACCTAACCTAACCTAACCTAACCTAACCTAACCTAACCTAACCTAACCTAACCTAACCTAACCTAACCTAACCTAACCTAGGCTAGAATAGCCTAGCCTAATGTAGCCCAGCCTAGCCTAGCCTAGCGTAGCCTAGCTTATCCTACCCTAGACTAGCCTAACCTAACCTAGCCTATCCTAGCCTAGCCTAACCTAACTTAACCTAACCTAACCAAAGCTAACCTATCCCAACCTAACTCAACCTAACCTAACCACACCTGACCAAAATTAACCTGACCTATCCTAACATGAAATAACATAACCTGACCTAAAATGACCTCAGATGCCATACACACGAAACACAGAGGATATAATTATATATGCCTGCAGAGCAAGCAAATGGAAATAATTGCTCACTGCAATGTCAAGTTTGTTAATTTTTTAGGATAACAATGTCGCTCAGTGTTCCTAATTTAGAAACTATAAATTTGTGTGATAATATTAACTTTGACAAGGATATATCCTCTCATAATTGTACTAATGTGTCATTACTGAAAATAATACTTGTGTGAAACTGGAGAGGCAGTTTAAATATAACAAGGAAAAGAAACGGGACTCTTGTAAGGTACCTAGAGTAAAAATCAGGGATATAACATAGCTAATTGACAGCCTAAAAAATAAAAGTTCTGCTGGATGGGATGAATATTCTCCTTTTCTACTAAAAAAATGCAAGGGTGAGTTAGCCATACCATTAGTCCATTTAATAAATTGTGTAGTTGAAGGAGGTGTTCTTCCGATGAAATTCAAACTTGGTATAGTTAAACCTTTATATCAAAAAGAGGAAAGAAAACAACCACAGAACTACAGACCAGTTGCCTTAACCTCAGTCTTTGGTAAATTGATTGAAAAAATAAAGCTAGAAATATTAATCGACCACCATAATTGGAATAACTTAATAGGAGATTTCCAACATGGATTGAGAAGTGGTCGGAGCACGAAATCTGCAACAGTACAGATTGTACACTGTCTGATAAACTAACCTAACCTTACCTGACCTAACCTGACCTCACATGATCTGACTTGACATGACCTGACATGACCTCACCTGATCTGTCCTAACCTGACCTGACCTGACCTGACCGGACCTAAACTAACCTAACCTAGCCTAACCTGACCTAACCTAACCTAACCTAACCTAACCTAACCTAAGCTTACCTAACCTAAATTAATCAAACCTAACGTAACCTAACGTAACGTAACCTAACCTAACCTAACCTAACCTAACCTAACCTAACCTAACCTAACCTAACGTAACCTAACGTAACGTAACCTAACCTAACCTAACCTAACCTAACCTAACCTAACCTAACCTAACCTAACCATACCTAACCTAACCTACCCTAACCTAACCTAACCTAACCTAACCTAACCTAACCTAACCTAACCTAACCTAACCTAACCTAACCTAACCTAACCTAACCTAACCTAACCTAACCTAACCTAACCTAACCTAACCTAACCTAACCTAACCTAACCTAACCTAACCTAACCTAACCTAACCTAACCTAACCTAACCTAACCTAACCTAACCTAACCTAACCTAACCTAACCTAACCTAACCTAACCTAACCTAACCTAACCTAACCTAACCTAACCTAACCTAACCTAACCTAACCTAACCTAACCTAACCTAACCTAACCTAACCTAACCTAACCTAACCTAACCTAACCTAACCTAACCTAACCTAACCTAACCTAACCTAACCTAACCTAACCTAACCTAACCTAACCTAACCTAACCTAACCTAACCTAACCTAACCTAACCTAACCTAACCTAACCTAACCTAACCTAACCTAACCTAACCTAACCTAACCTAACCTAACCTAACCTAACCTAACCTAACCTAACCTAGGCTAGAATAGCCTAGCCTAATGTAGCCCAGCCTAGCCTAGCCTAGCGTAGCCTAGCTTATCCTACCCTAGCCTAGCCTAACCTAACCTAGCCTATCCTAGCCTAGCCTAACCTAACTTAACGTAACCTAACCAAAGCTAACCTATCCCAACCTAACTCAACCTAACCTAACCACACCTGACCAAAATTAACCTGACCTATCCTAACATGAAATAACATAACCTGACCTAAAATGACCTCAGATGCCATACACACGAAACACAGAGGATATAATTATATATGCCTGCAGAGCAAGCAAATGGAAATAATTGCTCACTGCAATGTCAAGTTTGTTAATTTTTTAGGATAACAATGTCGCTCAGTGTTCCTAATTTAGAAACTATAAATTTGTGTGATAATATTAACTTTGACAAGGATATATCCTCTCATAATTGTACTAATGTGTCATTACTGAAAATAATACTTGTGTGAAACTGGAGAGGCAGTTTAAATATAACAAGGAAAAGAAACGGGACTCTTGTAAGGTACCTAGAGTAAAAATCAGGGATATAACATAGCTAATTGACAGCCTAAAAAATAAAAGTTCTGCTGGATGGGATGAATATTCTCCTTTTCTACTAAAAAAATGCAAGGGGGAGTTAGCCATACCATTAGTCCATTTAATAAATTGTGTAGTTGAAGGAGGTGTTCTTCCGATGAAATTCAAACTTGGTATAGTTAAACCTTTATATCAAAAAGAGGAAAGAAAACAACCACAGAACTACAGACCAGTTGCCTTAACCTCAGTCTTTGGTAAATTGATTGAAAAAATAAAACTAGAAATATTAATCGACCACCATAATTGGAATAACTTAATAGGAGATTTCCAACATGGATTGAGAAGTGGTCGGAGCACGAAATCTGCAACAGTACAGATTGTACACTGTCTGATAAACTAACCTAACCTGACCTGACCTAACCTGACCTCACATGATCTGACTTGACATGACCTGACATGACCTCACCTGATCTGTCCTAACCTGACCTGACCTGACCTGACCGGACCTAAACTAACCTAACCTAGCCTAACCTGACCTAACCTAAACTAACCTAACCTAACCTAACCTAAGCTTACCTAACCTAAATTAATCAAACCTAACGTAACCTAACGTAACGTAACCTAACCTAACCTAACCTAACCTAACCTAACCTAACCTAACCTAACCTAACCTAACCTAACCTAACCTAACCTAACCTAACCTAACCTAACCTAACCTAACCTAACCTAACCTAACCTAACCTAACCTAACCTAACCTAACCTAACCTAACCTAACCTAACCTAACCTAACCTAACCTAACCTAACCTAACCTAACCTAACCTAACCTAACCTAACCTAACCTAACCTAACCTAACCTAACCTAACCTAACCTAACCTAACCTAACCTAACCTAACCTAACCTAACCTAACCTAACCTAACCTAACCTAACCTAACCTAACCTAACCTAACCTAACCTAACCTAACCTAACCTAACCTAACCTAACCTAACCTAACCTAACCTAACCTAACCTAACCTAACCTAACCTAACCTAACCTAACCTAACCTAACCTAACCTAACCTAACCTAACCTAACCTAACCTAACCTAACCTAACCTAACCTAACCTAACCTAACCTAACCTAACCTAACCTAACCTAACCTAACCTAACCTAACCTAACCTAACCTAACCTAACCTAACCTAACCTAACCTAACCTAACCTAACCTAACCTAACCTAACCTAACCTAACCTAACCTAACCTAACCTAACCTAACCTAACCTAACCTAACCTAACCTAACCTAACCTAACCTAACCTAACCTAACCTAACCTAACCTAACCTAACCTAACCTAACCTAACCTAACCTAACCTAACCTAACCTAACCTAACCTAACCTAACCTAACCTAACCTAACCTAACCTAACCTAACCTAACCTAACCTAACCTAACCTAACCTAACCTAACCTAACCTAACCTAACCTAACCTAGGCTAGGATAGCCTAGCCTAATGTAGCCCAGCCTAGCCTAGCTTAGCGTAGCCTAGCTTATCCTACCCTAGCCTAGCCTAACCTAACCTAGCCTAGCCTAGCCTAGCCTAACCTAACTTAACCTATTCTAACCAAAGCTAACCTATCCCAACCTAACTCAACCTAACCTAACCACACCTGACCAAAATTAACCTGACCTATCCTAACATGAAATAACATAACCTGACCTAACATAACCTCAGATGCCATACACACGAAACACAGAATTTATAATTATATATGCCTGCAGAGCAAGCAAATGGAAATAATTGCTCACTGCAATGTCAAGTTTGTTAATTTTTTAGGATAACAATGTCGCTCAGTGTTCCTAATTTAGAAACTATAAAATTGTGTGACAATATTAACTTTGACAAGGATATATCCTCTCATAATTGTACTAATGTGTCATTACTGAAAATAATACTTGTGTGAAACTGGAGAGGCAGTTTAAATATAACAAGGAAAAGAAACGGGACTCTTGTAAGTTACCTAGAGTAAAAATCAGGGATATAACATAGCTAATTGACAGCCTAAAAAATAAAAGTTCTGCTGGATGGGATAAACATTCTCCTTTTCTACTAAAAAAATGCAAGGGGGAGTTAGCCATACCATTAGTCCATTTAATAAATTGTGTAGTTGAAGGAGGTGTTCTTCTGATGAAATTCAAACTTCGTATAGTTAAACCTTTATATCAAAAAGAGGAAAGAAAACAACCACAGAACTACAGACCAGTTGCCTTAACGTCAGTCTTTGGTAAATTGATTGAAAAAATAAAGCTAGAAATATTAATCAACCACCATAATACGAATAACTTAATAGGAGATTTCCAACATGGATTGAGAAGTGGTCGGAGCACCAAATCTGCAACAGTACAGATTGTACACTGTCTGATAAACTAACCTAACCTGTCCTGACCTAACCTGACCTCACATGATCTGACTTGACATGACCTGACATGACCTCACCTGATCTGTCCTAACCTGACCTGACCTATCCTGACCGGACCTAAACTAACCTAACCTAGCCTAACCTGACCTAACCTAACCTAACCTAACCTAACCTAACCTAAGCTTACCTAACCTAAATTAATCAAACCTAACGTAACGTAACCTAACCTAACCTAACCTAACCTAACCTAACCTAACCTAACCTAACCTAACCTAACCTAACGTAACCTAACCTAACCTAACCTAACCTAACCTAACCTAACCTAACCTAACCTAGGCTAGAATAGCCTAGCCTAATGTAGCCCAGCCTAGCCTAGCCTAGCGTAGCCTAGCTTATCCTACCCTAGCCTAGCCTAACCTAACCTAGCCTATCCTAGCCTAGCCTAACCTAACTTAACCTAACCTAACCAAAGCTAACCTATCCCAACCTAACTCAACCTAACCTAACCACACCTGACCGAAATTAACCTGACCTATCCTAACATGAAATAACATAACCTGACCTAAAATGACCTCAGATGCCATACACACGAAACACAGAGGATATAATTATATATGCCTGCAGAGCAAGCAAATGGAAATAATTGCTCACTGCAATGTCAAGTTTGTTAATTTTTTAGGATAACAATGTCGCTCAGTGTTCCTAATTTAGAAACTATAAATTTGTGTGATAATATTAACTTTGACAAGGATATATCCTCTCATAGTTGTACTAATGTGTCATTACTGATAATAATACTTGTGTGAAACTGGAGAGGCAGTTTAAATATAACAAGGAAAAGAAACGGGACTCTTGTAAGGTACCTAGAGTAAAAATCAGGGATATAACATAGCTAATTGACAGCCTAAAAAATAAAAGTTCTGCTGGATGGGATGAATATTCTCCTTTTCTACTAAAAAAATGCAAGGGGGTGTTAGCCATACCATTAGTCCATTTAATAAATTGTGTAGTTGAAGGAGGTGTTCTTCCGATGAAATTCAAACTTGGTATAGTTAAACCTTTATATCAAAAAGAGGAAAGAAAACAACCACAGAACTACAGACCAGTTGCCTTAACCTCAGTCTTTGGTAAATTGATTGAAAAAATAAAGCTAGAAATATTAATCGACCACCATAATTGGAATAACTTAATAGGAGATTTGCAACATGGATTGAGAAGTGGTCGGAGCACGAAATCTGCAACAGTACAGATTGTACACTGTCTGATAAACTAACCTAACCTGACCTGACCTAAGCTGACCTCACATGATCTGACCTGACATGACCTGACATGACCTCACCTGATCTGTCCTAACCTGACCTGACCTGACCTGACCGGACCTAAACTAACCTAACCTAGCCTAACCTGACCTAACCTAACCTAACCTAACCTAACCTAAGCTTACCTAACCTAAATTAATCAAACCTAACGTAACCTAACGTAACGTAACCTAACCTAACCTAACCTAACCTAACCTAACCTAACCTAACCTAACCTAACGTAACCTAACGTAACGTAACCTAACCTAACCTAACCTAACCTAAAATAACCTAACCTAACCTAACCTAACCTAACCTAACCTAACCTAACCTAACCTAACCTAACCTAACCTAACCTAACCTAACCTAACCTAACCTAACCTAACCTAACCTAACCTAACCTAACCTAACCTAACCTAACCTAACCTAACCTAAATTAACCTAACCTAACCTAACCTAACCTAACCTAACCTAACCTAACCTAACCTAACCTAACCTAACCTAACCTAACCTAACCTAACCTAACCTAACCTAACCTAACCTAACCTAACCTAACCTAACCTAACCTAACCTAACCTAACCTAACCTAACCTAACCTAACCTAACCTAGGCTAGAATAGCCTAGCCTAATGTAGCCCAGCCTAGCCTAGCCTAGCGTAGCCTAGCTTATCCTACCCTAGACTAGCCTAACCTAACCTAGCCTATCCTAGCCTAGCCTAACCTAACTTAACCTAACCTAACCAAAGCTAACCTATCCCAACCTAACTCAACCTAACCTAACCACACCTGACCAAAATTAACCTGACCTATCCTAACATGAAATAACATAACCTGACCTAAAATGACCTCAGATGCCATACACACGAAACACAGAGGATATAATTATATATGCCTGCAGAGCAAGCAAATGGAAATAATTGCTCACTGCAATGTCAAGTTTGTTAATTTTTTAGGATAACAATGTCGCTCAGTGTTCCTAATTTAGAAACTATAAATTTGTGTGATAATATTAACTTTGACAAGGATATATCCTCTCATAATTGTACTAATGTGTCATTACTGAAAATAATACTTGTGTGAAACTGGAGAGGCAGTTTAAATATAACAAGGAAAAGAAACGGGACTCTTGTAAGGTACCTAGAGTAAAAATCAGGGATATAACATAGCTAATTGACAGCCTAAAAAATAAAAGTTCTGCTGGATGGGATGAATATTCTCCTTTTCTACTAAAAAAATGCAAGGGGGAGTTAGCCATACCATTAGTCCATTTAATAAATTGTGTAGTTGAAGGAGGTGTTCTTCCGATGAAATTCAAACTTGGTATAGTTAAACCTTTATATCAAAAAGAGGAAAGAAAACAACCACAGAACTACAGACCAGTTGCCTTAACCTCAGTCTTTGGTAAATTGATTGAAAAAATAAAGCTAGAAATATTAATCGACCACCATAATTGGAATAACTTAATAGGAGATTTCCAACATGGATTGAGAAGTGGTCGGAGCACGAAATCTGCAACAGTACAGATTGTACACTGTCTGATAAACTAACCTAACCTTACCTGACCTAACCTGACCTCACATGATCTGACTTGACATGACCTGACATGACCTCACCTGATCTGTCCTAACCTGACCTGACCTGACCTGACCGGACCTAAACTAACCTAACCTAGCCTAACCTGACCTAACCTAACCTAACCTAACCTAACCTAACCTAAGCTTACCTAACCTAAATTAATCAAACCTAACGTAACCTAACGTAACGTAACCTAACCTAACCTAACCTAACCTAACCTAACCTAACCTAACCTAACCTAACCTAACCTAACCTAACCTAACCTAACCTAACGTAACCTAACGTAACGTAACCTAACCTAACCTAACCTAACCTAACCTAACCTAACCTAACCTAACCTAACCATACCTAACCTAACCTACCCTAACCTAACCTAACCTAACCTGACCTAACCTAACCTAACCTAACCTAACCTAACCTAACCTAACCTAACCTAACCTAACCTAACCTAACCTAACCTAACCTAACCTAACCTAACCTAACCTAACCTAACCTAACCTAACCTAACCTAACCTAACCTAACCTAACCTAACCTAACCTAACCTAACCTAACCTAACCTAACCTAACCTAACCTAACCTAACCTAACCTAACCTAACCTAACCTAACCTAACCTAACCTAACCTAACCTAACCTAACCTAACCTAACCTAACCTAACCTAACCTAACCTAACCTAACCTAACCTAACCTAACCTAACCTAACCTAACCTAACCTAACCTAACCTAACCTAACCTAACCTAACCTAACCTAACCTAACCTAACCTAACCTAACCTAACCTAACCTAACCTAACCTAACCTAACCTAACCTAACCTAACCTAACCTAACCTAACCTAACCTAACCTAACCTAACCTAACCTAACCTAACCTAACCTAACCTAACCTAACCTAACCTAACCTAACCTAACCTAACCTAACCTAACCTAACCTAACCTAACCTAACCTAACCTAACCTAACCTAACCTAACCTAACCTAACCTAACCTAACCTAACCTAACCTAACCTAACCTAACCTAACCTAACCTAACCTAACCTAGGCTAGAATAGCCTAGCCTAATGTAGCCCAGCCTAGCCTAGCCTAGCGTAGCCTAGCTTATCCTACCCTAGACTAGCCTAACCTAACCTAGCCTATCCTAGCCTAGCCTAACCTAACTTAACCTAACCTAACCAAAGCTAACCTATCCCAACCTAACTCAACCTAACCTAACCACACCTGACCAAAATTAACCTGACCTATCCTAACATGAAATAACATAACCTGACCTAAAATGACCTCAGATGCCATACACACGAAACACAGAGGATATAATTATATATGCCTGCAGAGCAAGCAAATGGAAATAATTGCTCACTGCAATGTCAAGTTTGTTAATTTTTTAGGATAACAATGTCGCTCAGTGTTCCTAATTTAGAAACTATAAATTTGTGTGATAATATTAACTTTGACAAGGATATATCCTCTCATAATTGTACTAATGTGTCATTACTGAAAATAATACTTGTGTGAAACTGGAGAGGCAGTTTAAATATAACAAGGAAAAGAAACGGGACTCTTGTAAGGTACCTAGAGTAAAAATCAGGGATATAACATAGCTAATTGACAGCCTAAAAAATAAAAGTTCTGCTGGATGGGATGAATATTCTCCTTTTCTACTAAAAAAATGCAAGGGTGAGTTAGCCATACCATTAGTCCATTTAATAAATTGTGTAGTTGAAGGAGGTGTTCTTCCGATGAAATTCAAACTTGGTATAGTTAAACCTTTATATCAAAAAGAGGAAAGAAAACAACCACAGAACTACAGACCAGTTGCCTTAACCTCAGTCTTTGGTAAATTGATTGAAAAAATAAAGCTAGAAATATTAATCGACCACCATAATTGGAATAACTTAATAGGAGATTTCCAACATGGATTGAGAAGTGGTCGGAGCACGAAATCTGCAACAGTACAGATTGTACACTGTCTGATAAACTAACCTAACCTTACCTGACCTAACCTGACCTCACATGATCTGACTTGACATGACCTGACATGACCTCACCTGATCTGTCCTAACCTGACCTGACCTGACCTGACCGGACCTAAACTAACCTAACCTAGCCTAACCTGACCTAACCTAACCTAACCTAACCTAACCTAACCTAAGCTTACCTAACCTAAATTAATCAAACCTAACGTAACCTAACGTAACGTAACCTAACCTAACCTAACCTAACCTAACCTAACCTAACCTAACCTAACCTAACGTAACCTAACGTAACGTAACCTAACCTAACCTAACCTAACCTAACCTAACCTAACCTAACCTAACCTAACCATACCTAACCTAACCTACCCTAACCTAACCTAACCTAACCTAACCTAACCTAACCTAACCTAACCTAACCTAACCTAACCTAACCTAACCTAACCTAACCTAACCTAACCTAACCTAACCTAACCTAACCTAACCTAACCTAACCTAACCTAACCTAACCTAACCTAACCTAACCTAACCTAACCTAACCTAACCTAACCTAACCTAACCTAACCTAACCTAACCTAACCTAACCTAACCTAACCTAACCTAACCTAACCTAACCTAACCTAACCTAACCTAACCTAACCTAACCTAACCTAACCTAACCTAACCTAACCTAACCTAACCTAACCTAACCTAACCTAACCTAACCTAACCTAACCTAACCTAACCTAACCTAACCTAACCTAACCTAACCTAACCTAACCTAACCTAACCTAACCTAACCTAACCTAACCTAACCTAACCTAACCTAACCTAACCTAACCTAACCTAACCTAACCTAACCTAACCTAACCTAACCTAACCTAACCTAACCTAACCTAACCTAACCTAACCTAACCTAACCTAACCTAACCTAACCTAACCTAACCTAACCTAACCTAACCTAACCTAACCTAACCTAACCTAACCTAACCTAACCTAACCTAACCTAACCTAACCTAACCTAACCTAACCTAACCTAACCTAACCTAACCTAACCTAACCTAACCTAACCTAACCTAACCTAACCTAACCTAGGCTAGAATAGCCTAGCCTAATGTAGCCCAGCCTAGCCTAGCCTAGCGTAGCCTAGCTTATCCTACCCTAGCCTAGCCTAACCTAACCTAGCCTATCCTAGCCTAGCCTAACCTAACTTAACGTAACCTAACCAAAGCTAACCTATCCCAACCTAACTCAACCTAACCTAACCACACCTGACCAAAATTAACCTGACCTATCCTAACATGAAATAACATAACCTGACCTAAAATGACCTCAGATGCCATACACACGAAACACAGAGGATATAATTATATATGCCTGCAGAGCAAGCAAATGGAAATAATTGCTCACTGCAATGTCAAGTTTGTTAATTTTTTAGGATAACAATGTCGCTCAGTGTTCCTAATTTAGAAACTATAAATTTGTGTGATAATATTAACTTTGACAAGGATATATCCTCTCATAATTGTACTAATGTGTCATTACTGAAAATAATACTTGTGTGAAACTGGAGAGGCAGTTTAAATATAACAAGGAAAAGAAACGGGACTCTTGTAAGGTACCTAGAGTAAAAATCAGGGATATAACATAGCTAATTGACAGCCTAAAAAATAAAAGTTCTGCTGGATGGGATGAATATTCTCCTTTTCTACTAAAAAAATGCAAGGGGGAGTTAGCCATACCATTAGTCCATTTAATAAATTGTGTAGTTGAAGGAGGTGTTCTTCCGATGAAATTCAAACTTGGTATAGTTAAACCTTTATATCAAAAAGAGGAAAGAAAACAACCACAGAACTACAGACCAGTTGCCTTAACCTCAGTCTTTGGTAAATTGATTGAAAAAATAAAACTAGAAATATTAATCGACCACCATAATTGGAATAACTTAATAGGAGATTTCCAACATGGATTGAGAAGTGGTCGGAGCACGAAATCTGCAACAGTACAGATTGTACACTGTCTGATAAACTAACCTAACCTGACCTGACCTAACCTGACCTCACATGATCTGACTTGACATGACCTGACATGACCTCACCTGATCTGTCCTAACCTGACCTGACCTGACCTGACCGGACCTAAACTAACCTAACCTAGCCTAACCTGACCTAACCTAAACTAACCTAACCTAACCTAACCTAAGCTTACCTAACCTAAATTAATCAAACCTAACGTAACCTAACGTAACGTAACCTAACCTAACCTAACCTAACCTAACCTAACCTAACCTAACCTAACCTAACCTAACCTAACCTAACCTAACCTAACCTAACCTAACCTAACCTAACCTAACCTAACCTAACCTAACCTAACCTAACCTAACCTAACCTAACCTAACCTAACCTAACCTAACCTAACCTAACCTAACCTAACCTAACCTAACCTAACCTAACCTAACCTAACCTAACCTAACCTAACCTAACCTAACCTAACCTAACCTAACCTAACCTAACCTAACCTAACCTAACCTAACCTAACCTAACCTAACCTAACCTAACCTAACCTAACCTAACCTAACCTAACCTAACCTAACCTAACCTAACCTAACCTAACCTAACCTAACCTAACCTAACCTAACCTAACCTAACCTAACCTAACCTAACCTAACCTAACCTAACCTAACCTAACCTAACCTAACCTAACCTAACCTAACCTAACCTAACCTAACCTAACCTAACCTAACCTAACCTAACCTAACCTAACCTAACCTAACCTAACCTAACCTAACCTAACCTAACCTAACCTAACCTAACCTAACCTAACCTAACCTAACCTAACCTAACCTAACCTAACCTAACCTAACCTAACCTAACCTAACCTAACCTAACCTAACCTAACCTAACCTAACCTAACCTAACCTAACCTAACCTAACCTAACCTAACCTAACCTAACCTAACCTAACCTAACCTAACCTAACCTAACCTAACCTAACCTAACCTAACCTAACCTAACCTAACCTAACCTAACCTAACCTAACCTAACCTAACCTAACCTAACCTAACCTAACCTAACCTAACCTAACCTAACCTAACCTAACCTAACCTAACCTAACCTAACCTAACCTAACCTAACCTAACCTAACCTAACCTAACCTAACCTAACCTAACCTAACCTAACCTAACCTAACCTAACCTAACCTAACCTAACCTAACCTAACCTAGGCTAGGATAGCCTAGCCTAATGTAGCCCAGCCTAGCCTAGCTTAGCGTAGCCTAGCTTATCCTACCCTAGCCTAGCCTAACCTAACCTAGCCTAGCCTAGCCTAGCCTAACCTAACTTAACCTATTCTAACCAAAGCTAACCTATCCCAACCTAACTCAACCTAACCTAACCACACCTGACCAAAATTAACCTGACCTATCCTAACATGAAATAACATAACCTGACCTAACATAACCTCAGATGCCATACACACGAAACACAGAATTTATAATTATATATGCCTGCAGAGCAAGCAAATGGAAATAATTGCTCACTGCAATGTCAAGTTTGTTAATTTTTTAGGATAACAATGTCGCTCAGTGTTCCTAATTTAGAAACTATAAAATTGTGTGACAATATTAACTTTGACAAGGATATATCCTCTCATAATTGTACTAATGTGTCATTACTGAAAATAATACTTGTGTGAAACTGGAGAGGCAGTTTAAATATAACAAGGAAAAGAAACGGGACTCTTGTAAGTTACCTAGAGTAAAAATCAGGGATATAACATAGCTAATTGACAGCCTAAAAAATAAAAGTTCTGCTGGATGGGATAAACATTCTCCTTTTCTACTAAAAAAATGCAAGGGGGAGTTAGCCATACCATTAGTCCATTTAATAAATTGTGTAGTTGAAGGAGGTGTTCTTCTGATGAAATTCAAACTTCGTATAGTTAAACCTTTATATCAAAAAGAGGAAAGAAAACAACCACAGAACTACAGACCAGTTGCCTTAACGTCAGTCTTTGGTAAATTGATTGAAAAAATAAAGCTAGAAATATTAATCAACCACCATAATACGAATAACTTAATAGGAGATTTCCAACATGGATTGAGAAGTGGTCGGAGCACCAAATCTGCAACAGTACAGATTGTACACTGTCTGATAAACTAACCTAACCTGTCCTGACCTAACCTGACCTCACATGATCTGACTTGACATGACCTGACATGACCTCACCTGATCTGTCCTAACCTGACCTGACCTATCCTGACCGGACCTAAACTAACCTAACCTAGCCTAACCTGACCTAACCTAACCTAACCTAACCTAACCTAACCTAAGCTTACCTAACCTAAATTAATCAAACCTAACGTAACGTAACGTAACCTAACCTAACCTAACCTAACCTAACCTAACCTAACCTAACCTAACCTAACCTAACGTAACCTAACCTAACCTAACCTAACCTAACCTAACCTAACCTAACCTAACCTAGGCTAGAATAGCCTAGCCTAATGTAGCCCAGCCTAGCCTAGCCTAGCGTAGCCTAGCTTATCCTACCCTAGCCTAGCCTAACCTAACCTAGCCTATCCTAGCCTAGCCTAACCTAACTTAACCTAACCTAACCAAAGCTAACCTATCCCAACCTAACTCAACCTAACCTAACCACACCTGACCGAAATTAACCTGACCTATCCTAACATGAAATAACATAACCTGACCTAAAATGACCTCAGATGCCATACACACGAAACACAGAGGATATAATTATATATGCCTGCAGAGCAAGCAAATGGAAATAATTGCTCACTGCAATGTCAAGTTTGTTAATTTTTTAGGATAACAATGTCGCTCAGTGTTCCTAATTTAGAAACTATAAATTTGTGTGATAATATTAACTTTGACAAGGATATATCCTCTCATAGTTGTACTAATGTGTCATTACTGATAATAATACTTGTGTGAAACTGGAGAGGCAGTTTAAATATACATTACTGATAATAATACTTGTGTGAAACTGGAGAGGCAGTTTAAATATAACAAGGAAAAGAAACGGGACTCTTGTAAGGTACCTAGAGTAAAAATCAGGGATATAACATAGCTAATTGACAGCCTAAAAAATAAAAGTTCTGCTGGATGGGATGAATATTCTCCTTTTCTACTAAAAAAATGCAAGGGGGTGTTAGCCATACCATTAGTCCATTTAATAAATTGTGTAGTTGAAGGAGGTGTTCTTCCGATGAAATTCAAACTTGGTATAGTTAAACCTTTATATCAAAAAGAGGAAAGAAAACAACCACAGAACTACAGACCAGTTGCCTTAACCTCAGTCTTTGGTAAATTGATTGAAAAAATAAAGCTAGAAATATTAATCGACCACCATAATTGGAATAACTTAATAGGAGATTTGCAACATGGATTGAGAAGTGGTCGGAGCACGAAATCTGCAACAGTACAGATTGTACACTGTCTGATAAACTAACCTAACCTGACCTGACCTAAGCTGACCTCACATGATCTGACTTGACATGACCTGACATGACCTCACCTGATCTGTCCTAACCTGACCTGACCTGACCTGACCGGACCTAAACTAACCTAACCTAGCCTAACCTGACCTAACCTAACCTAACCTAACCTAACCTAAGCTTACCTAACCTAAATTAATCAAACCTAACGTAACCTAACGTAACGTAACCTAACCTAACCTAACCTAACCTAACCTAACCTAACCTAACCTAACCTAACGTAACCTAACGTAACGTAACCTAACCTAACCTAACCTAACCTAAAATAACCTAACCTAACCTAACCTAACCTAACCTAACCTAACCTAACCTAACCTAACCTAACCTAACCTAACCTAACCTAACCTAACCTAACCTAACCTAACCTAACCTAACCTAACCTAACCTAACCTAACCTAACCTAACCTAACCTAACCTAACCTAACCTAACCTAACCTAACCTAACCTAACCTAACCTAACCTAACCTAACCTAACCTAACCTAACCTAACCTAACCTAACCTAACCTAACCTAACCTAACCTAACCTAACCTAACCTAACCTAACCTAACCTAACCTAACCTAACCTAACCTAACCTAACCTAGGCTAGAATAGCCTAGCCTAATGTAGCCCAGCCTAGCCTAGCCTAGCGTAGCCTAGCTTATCCTACCCTAGACTAGCCTAACCTAACCTAGCCTATCCTAGCCTAGCCTAACCTAACTTAACCTAACCTAACCAAAGCTAACCTATCCCAACCTAACTCAACCTAACCTAACCACACCTGACCAAAATTAACCTGACCTATCCTAACATGAAATAACATAACCTGACCTAAAATGACCTCAGATGCCATACACACGAAACACAGAGGATATAATTATATATGCCTGCAGAGCAAGCAAATGGAAATAATTGCTCACTGCAATGTCAAGTTTGTTAATTTTTTAGGATAACAATGTCGCTCAGTGTTCCTAATTTAGAAACTATAAATTTGTGTGATAATATTAACTTTGACAAGGATATATCCTCTCATAATTGTACTAATGTGTCATTACTGAAAATAATACTTGTGTGAAACTGGAGAGGCAGTTTAAATATAACAAGGAAAAGAAACGGGACTCTTGTAAGGTACCTAGAGTAAAAATCAGGGATATAACATAGCTAATTGACAGCCTAAAAAATAAAAGTTCTGCTGGATGGGATGAATATTCTCCTTTTCTACTAAAAAAATGCAAGGGGGAGTTAGCCATACCATTAGTCCATTTAATAAATTGTGTAGTTGAAGGAGGTGTTCTTCCGATGAAATTCAAACTTGGTATAGTTAAACCTTTATATCAAAAAGAGGAAAGAAAACAACCACAGAACTACAGACCAGTTGCCTTAACCTCAGTCTTTGGTAAATTGATTGAAAAAATAAAGCTAGAAATATTAATCGACCACCATAATTGGAATAACTTAATAGGAGATTTCCAACATGGATTGAGAAGTGGTCGGAGCACGAAATCTGCAACAGTACAGATTGTACACTGTCTGATAAACTAACCTAACCTTACCTGACCTAACCTGACCTCACATGATCTGACTTGACATGACCTGACATGACCTCACCTGATCTGTCCTAACCTGACCTGACCTGACCTGACCGGACCTAAACTAACCTAACCTAGCCTAACCTGACCTAACCTAACCTAACCTAACCTAACCTAACCTAAGCTTACCTAACCTAAATTAATCAAACCTAACGTAACCTAACGTAACGTAACCTAACCTAACCTAACCTAACCTAACCTAACCTAACCTAACCTAACCTAACCTAACCTAACCTAACGTAACCTAACGTAACGTAACCTAACCTAACCTAACCTAACCTAACCTAACCTAACCTAACCTAACCTAACCATACCTAACCTAACCTACCCTAACCTAACCTAACCTAACCTGACCTAACCTAACCTAACCTAACCTAACCTAACCTAACCTAACCTAACCTAACCTAACCTAACCTAACCTAACCTAACCTAACCTAACCTAACCTAACCTAACCTAACCTAACCTAACCTAACCTAACCTAACCTAACCTAACCTAACCTAACCTAACCTAACCTAACCTAACCTAACCTAACCTAACCTAACCTAACCTAACCTAACCTAACCTAACCTAACCTAACCTAACCTAACCTAACCTAACCTAACCTAACCTAACCTAACCTAACCTAACCTAACCTAACCTAACCTAACCTAACCTAACCTAACCTAACCTAACCTAACCTAACCTAACCTAACCTAACCTAACCTAACCTAACCTAACCTAACCTAACCTAACCTAACCTAACCTAACCTAACCTAACCTAACCTAACCTAACCTAACCTAACCTAACCTAACCTAACCTAACCTAACCTAACCTAACCTAACCTAACCTAACCTAACCTAACCTAACCTAACCTAACCTAACCTAACCTAACCTAACCTAACCTAACCTAACCTAACCTAACCTAACCTAACCTAACCTAACCTAACCTAACCTAACCTAACCTAACCTAACCTAACCTAACCTAACCTAACCTAACCTAACCTAACCTAACCTAACCTAACCTAACCTAACCTAACCTAACCTAACCTAACCTAACCTAACCTAACCTAGGCTAGAATAGCCTAGCCTAATGTAGCCCAGCCTAGCCTAGCCTAGCGTAGCCTAGCTTATCCTACCCTAGCCTAGCCTAACCTAACCTAGCCTATCCTAGCCTAGCCTAACCTAACTTAACGTAACCTAACCAAAGCTAACCTATCCCAACCTAACTCAACCTAACCTAACCACACCTGACCAAAATTAACCTGACCTATCCTAACATGAAATAACATAACCTGACCTAAAATGACCTCAGATGCCATACACACGAAACACAGAGGATATAATTATATATGCCTGCAGAGCAAGCAAATGGAAATAATTGCTCACTGCAATGTCAAGTTTGTTAATTTTTTAGGATAACAATGTCGCTCAGTGTTCCTAATTTAGAAACTATAAATTTGTGTGATAATATTAACTTTGACAAGGATATATCCTCTCATAATTGTACTAATGTGTCATTACTGAAAATAATACTTGTGTGAAACTGGAGAGGCAGTTTAAATATAACAAGGAAAAGAAACGGGACCCTTGTAAGGTACCTAGAGTAAAAATCAGGGATATAACATAGCTAATTGACAGCCTAAAAAATAAAAGTTCTGCTGGATGGGATGAATATTCTCCTTTTCTACTAAAAAAATGCAAGGGGGAGTTAGCCATACCATTAGTCCATTTAATAAATTGTGTAGTTGAAGGAGGTGTTCTTCCGATGAAATTCAAACTTGGTATAGTTAAACCTTTATATCAAAAAGAGGAAAGAAAACAACCACAGAACTACAGACCAGTTGCCTTAACCTCAGTCTTTGGTAAATTGATTGAAAAAATAAAACTAGAAATATTAATCGACCACCATAATTGGAATAACTTAATAGGAGATTTCCAACATGGATTGAGAAGTGGTCGGAGCACGAAATCTGCAACAGTACAGATTGTACACTGTCTGATAAACTAACCTAACCTGACCTGACCTAACCTGACCTCACATGATCTGACTTGACATGACCTGACATGACCTCACCTGATCTGTCCTAACCTGACCTGACCTGACCTGACCGGACCTAAACTAACCTAACCTAGCCTAACCTGACCTAACCTAACCTAACCTAACCTAACCTAACCTAAGCTTACCTAACCTAAATTAATCAAACCTAACGTAACCTAACGTAACGTAACCTAACCTAACCTAACCTAACCTAACCTAACCTAACCTAACCTAACCTAACGTAACCTAACCTAACCTAACCTAACCTAACCTAACCTAACCTAACCTAACCTAACCTAACCTAACCTAACCTAACCTAACCTAACCTAACCTAACCTAACCTAACCTAACCTAACCTAACCTAACCTAACCTAACCTAACCTAACCTAACCTAACCTAACCTAACCTAACCTAACCTAACCTAACCTAACCTAACCTAACCTAACCTAACCTAACCTAACCTAACCTAACCTAACCTAACCTAACCTAACCTAACCTAACCTAACCTAACCTAACCTAACCTAACCTAACCTAACCTAACCTAACCTAACCTAACCTAACCTAACCTAACCTAACCTAACCTAACCTAACCTAACCTAACCTAACCTAACCTAACCTAACCTAACCTAACCTAACCTAACCTAACCTAACCTAACCTAACCTAACCTAACCTAACCTAACCTAACCTAACCTAACCTAACCTAACCTAACCTAACCTAACCTAACCTAACCTAACCTAACCTAACCTAACCTAACCTAACCTAACCTAACCTAACCTAACCTAACCTAACCTAACCTAACCTAACCTAACCTAACCTAACCTAACCTAACCTAACCTAACCTAACCTAACCTAACCTAACCTAACCTAACCTAACCTAACCTAACCTAACCTAACCTAACCTAACCTAACCTAACCTAACCTAACCTAACCTAACCTAACCTAACCTAACCTAACCTAACCTAACCTAACCTAACCTAACCTAACCTAACCTAACCTAACCTAACCTAACCTAACCTAACCTAACCTAACCTAACCTAACCTAACCTAACCTAACCTAACCTAACCTAACCTAACCTAACCTAACCTAACCTAACCTAACCTAACCTAACCTAACCTAACCTAACCTAACCTAACCTAACCTAACCTAGGCTAGGATAGCCTAGCCTAATGTAGCCCAGCCTAGCCTAGCTTAGCGTAGCCTAGCTTATCCTACCCTAGCCTAGCCTAACCTAACCTAGCCTAGCCTAGCCTAGCCTAACCTAACTTAACCTATTCTAACCAAAGCTAACCTATCCCAACCTAACTCAACCTAACCTAACCACACCTGACCAAAATTAACCTGACCTATCCTAACATGAAATAACATAACCTGACCTAACATAACCTCAGATGCCATACACACGAAACACAGAATTTATAATTATATATGCCTGCAGAGCAAGCAAATGGAAATAATTGCTCACTGCAATGTCAAGTTTGTTAATTTTTTAGGATAACAATGTCGCTCAGTGTTCCTAATTTAGAAACTATAAATTTGTGTGATAATATTAACTTTGACAAGGATATATCCTCTCATAATTGTACTAATGTGTCATTACTGAAAATAGTACTTGTGTGAAACTGGAGAGGCAGTTTAAATATAACAAGGAAAAGAAACGGGACTCTTGTAAGGTACCTAGAGTAAAAATCAGGGATATAACATAGCTAATTGACAGCCTAAAAAATAAAAGTTCTGCTGGATGGGATAAACATTCTCCTTTTCTACTAAAAAAATGCAAGGGGGAGTTAGCCATACCATTAGTCCATTTAATAAATTGTGTAGTTGAAGGAGGTGTTCTTCCGATGAAATTCAAACTTGGTATAGTTAAACCTTTATATCAAAAAGAGGAAAGAAAACAACCACAGAACTACAGACCAGTTGCCTTAACCTCAGTCTTTGGTAAATTGATTGAAAAAATAAAGCTAGAAATATTAATCGACCACCATAATTGGAATAACTTAATAGGAGATTTGCAACATGGATTGAGAAGTGGTCGGAGCACGAAATCTGCAACAGTACAGATTGTACACTGTCTGATAAACTAACCTAACCTGACCTGACCTAACCTGACCTCACATGATCTGACTTGACATGACCTGACATGACCTCACCTGATCTGTCCTAACCTGACCTGACCTGACCTGACCGGACCTAAACTAACCTAACCTAGCCTAACCTGACCTAACCTAACCTAACCTAACCTAACCTAAGCTTACCTAACCTAAATTAATCAAACCTAACGTAACCTAACGTAACGTAACCTAACCTAACCTAACCTAACCTAACCTAACCTAACCTAACCTAACCTAACGTAACCTAACGTAACGTAACCTAACCTAACCTAACCTAACCTAAAATAACCTAACCTAACCTAACCTAACCTAACCTAACCTAACCTAACCTAACCTAACCTAACCTAACCTAACCTAACCTAACCTAACCTAACCTAACCTAACCTAACCTAACCTAACCTAACCTAACCTAACCTAACCTAACCTAACCTAACCTAACCTAACCTAACCTAACCTAACCTAACCTAACCTAACCTAACCTAACCTAACCTAACCTAACCTAACCTAACCTAACCTAACCTAACCTAACCTAACCTAACCTAACCTAACCTAACCTAACCTAACCTAACCTAACCTAACCTAACCTAACCTAACCTAACCTAACCTAACCTAACCTAACCTAACCTAACCTAGGCTAGGATAGCCTAGCCTAATGTAGCCCAGCCTAGCCTAGCTTAGCGTAGCCTAGCTTATCCTACCCTAGCCTAGCCTAACCTAACCTAGCCTAGCCTAGCCTAGCCTAACCTAACTTAACCTATTCTAACAAAAGCTAACCTATCCCAACCTAACTCAACCTAACCTAACCACACCTGACCAAAATTAACCTGACCTATCCTAACATGAAATAACATAACCTGACCTAACTTAACCTCAGATGCCATACACACGAAACACAGAATTAATAATTATATATGCCTGCAGAGCAAGCAAATGGAAATAATTGCTCACTGCAATGTCAAGTTTGTTAATTTTTTAGGATAACAATGTCGCTCAGTGTTCCTAATTTAGAAACTATAAAATTGTGTGACAATATTAAGTTTGACAAGGATATATCCTCTCATAATTGTACTAATGTGTCATTACTGAAAATAATACTTGTGTGAAACTGGAGAGGCAGTTTAAATATAACAAGGAAAAGAAACGGGACTCTTGTAAGGTACCTAGAGTAAAAATCAGGGATATAACATAGCTAATTGACAGCCTAAAAAATAAAAGTTCTGCTGGATGGGATAAACATTCTCCTTTTCTACTAAAAAAATGCAAGGGGGAGTTAGCCATACCATTAGTCCATTTAATAAATTGTGTAGTTGAAGGAGGTGTTCTTCTGATGAAATTCAAACTTGGTATAGTTAAACCTTTATATCAAAAAGAGGAAAGAAAACAACCACAGAACTACAGACCAGTTGCCTTAACCTCAGTCTTTGGTAAATTGATTGAAAAAATAAAGCTAGAAATATTAATCAACCACCATAATACGAATAACTTAATAGGAGATTTCCAACATGGATTGAGAAGTGGTCGGAGCACCAAATCTGCAACAGTACAGATTGTACACTGTCTGATAAACTAACCTAACCTGTCCTGACCTAACCTGACCTCACATGATCTGACTTGACATGACCTGACATGACCTCACCTGATCTGTCCTAACCTGACCGGACCTATCCTGACCGGACCTAAACTAACCTAACCTAGCCTAACCTGACCTAACCTAACCTAACCTAACCTAACCTAACCTAAGCTTACCTAACCTAAATTAATCAAACCTAACGTAACCTAACCTAACCTAACCTAACCTAACCTAACCTAACCTAACCTAACCTAACCTAACCTAACCTAACCTAACCTAACCTAACCTAACCTAACCTAACCTAACCTAACCTAACCTAACCTAACCTAACCTAACCTAACCTAGGCTAGAATAGCCTAGCCTAATGTAGCCCAGCCTAGCCTAGCCTAGCGTAGCCTAGCTTATCCTACCCTAGCCTAGCCTAACCTAACCTAGCCTATCCTAGCCTAGCCTAACCTAACTTAACCTAACCTAACCAAAGCTAACCTATCCCAACCTAACTCAACCTAACCTAACCACACCTGACCAAAATTAACCTGACCTATCCTCACATGAAATAACATAACCTGACCTAAAATGACCTCAGATGCCATACACACGAAACACAGAGGATATAATTATATATGCCTGCAGAGCAAGCAAATGGAAATAATTGCTCACTGCAATGTCAAGTTTGTTAATTTTTTAAGATAACAATGTCGCTCAGTGTTCCTAATTTAGAAACTATAAATTTGTGTGATAATATTAACTTTGACAAGGATATATCCTCTCATAATTGTACTAATGTGTCATTACTGAAAATAATACTTGTGTGAAACTGGAGAGGCAGTTTAAATATAACAAGGAAAAGAAACGGGACTCTTGTAAGGTACCTAGAGTAAAAATCAGGGATATAACATAGCTAATTGACAGCCTAAAAAATAAAAGTTCTGCTGGATGGGATGAATATTCTCCTTTTTTACTAAAAAAATGCAAGGGGGAGTTAGCCATACCATTAGTCCATTTAATAAATTGTGTAGTTGAAGGAGGTGTTCTTCCGATGAAATTCAAACTTGGTATAGTTAAACCTTTATATCAAAAAGAGGAAAGAAAACAACCACAGAACTACAGACCAGTTGCCTTAACCTCAGTCTTTGGTAAATTGATTGAAAAAATAAAGCTAGAAATATTAATCGACCACCATAATTGGAATAACTTAATAGGAGATTTCCAACATGGATTGAGAAGTGGTCGGAGCACGAAATCTGTAACAGTACAGATTGTACACTGTCTGATAAACTAACCTAACCTGACCTGACCTAACCTGACCTCACATGATCTGACTTGACATGACCTGACATGACCTCACCTGATCTGTCCTAACCTGACCTGACCTGACCTGACCGGACCTAAACTAACCTAACCTAGCCTAACCTGACCTAACCTAACCTAACCTAACCTAACCTAACCTAAGCTTACCTAACCTAAATTAATCAAACCTAACGTAACCTAACGTAACGTAACCTAACCTAACCTAACCTAACCTAACCTAACCTAACCTAACCTAACCTAACGTAACCTAACGTAACGTAACCCAACCTAACCTAACCTAACCTAAAATAACCTAACTTAACCTAACCTAACCTAACCTAACCTAACCTAACCTAACCTAACCTAACCTAACCTAACCTAACCTAACCTAACCTAACCTAACCTAACCTAACCTAACCTAACCTAACCTAACCTAACCTAACCTAACCTAACCTAACCTAAATTAACCTAACCTAACCTAACCTAACCTAACCTAACCTAACCTAACCTAACCTAACCTAACCTAACCTAACCTAACCTAACCTAACCTAACCTAACCTAACCTAACCTAACCTAACCTAACCTAACCTAACCTAACCTAACCTAACCTAACCTAACCTAACCTAACCTAACCTAACCTAACCTAACCTAACCTAACCTAACCTAACCTAACCTAACCTAACCTAACCTAACCTAACCTAACCTAACCTAACCTAACCTAACCTAACCTAACCTAACCTAACCTAACCTAACCTAGGCTAGGATAGCCTAGCCTAATGTAGCCCAGCCTAGCCTAGCTTAGCGTAGCCTAGCTTATCCTACCCTAGCCTAGCCTAACCTAACCTAGCCAGCCTAGCCTAGCCTAACCTAACTTAACCTATTCTATCCAAAGCTAACCTATCCCAACCTAACTCAACCTAACCTAACCACACCTGCCCAAAATTAACCTGACCTATCCTAACATGAAATAACATAACCTGACCTAACATAACCTCAGATGCCATACACACGAAACACAGAATTTATAATAATATATGCCTGCAGAGCAAGCAAATGGAAATAATTGCTCACTGCAATGTCAAGTTTGTTAATTTTTTAGGATAACAATGTCGCTCAGTGTTCCTAATTTAGAAACTATAAAATTGTGTGACAATATTAACTTTGACAAGGATATATCCTCTCATAATTGTACTAATGTGTCATTACTGAAAATAATACTTGTGTGAAACTGGAGAGGCAGTTTAAATATAACAAGGAAAAGAAACGGGACTCTTGTAAGGTACCTAGAGTAAAAATCAGGGATATAACATAGCTAATTGACAGCCTAAAAAATAAAAGTTCTGCTGGATGGGATAAACATTCTCCTATTCTACTAAAAAAATGCAAGGGGGAGTTAGCCATACCATTAGTCCATTTAATAAATTGTGTAGTTGAAGGAGGTGTTCTTCTGATGAAATTCAAACTTGGTATAGTTAAACCTTTATATCAAAAAGAGGAAAGAAAACAACCACAGAACTACAGACCAGTTGCCTTAACGTCAGTCTTTGGTAAATTGATTAAAAAAATAAAGCTAGAAATATTAATCAACCACCATAATACGAATAACTTAATAGGAGATTTCCAACATGGATTGAGAAGTGGTCGGAGCACCAAATCTGCAACAGTACAGATTGTACACTGTCTGATAAACTAACCTAACCTGTCCTGACCTAACCTGACCTCACATGATCTGACTTGACATGACCTGACATGACCTCACCTGATCTGTCCTAACCTGACCTGACCTATCCTGACCGGACCTAAACTAACCTAACCTAGCCTAACCTGACCTAACCTAACCTAACCTAACTAAACCTAACCTAAGCTTACCTAACCTAAATTAATCAAACCTAACCTAACCTAACCTAACCTAACCTAACCTAACCTAACCTAACCTAACCTAACCTAACCTAACCTAACCTAACCTAACCTAACCTAACCTAACCTAACCTAACCTAACCTAACCTAACCTAACCTAACCTAACCTAACCTAACCTAACCTAACCTAACCTAACCTAACCTAACCTAACCTAACCTAACCTAACCTAACCTAACCTAACCTAACCTAACCTAACCTAACCTAACCTAACCTAACCTAACCTAACCTAACCTAACCTAACCTAACCTAACCTAACCTAACCTAACCTAACCTAACCTAACCTAACCTAACCTAACCTAACCTAACCTAACCTAACCTAACCTAACCTAACCTAACCTAACCTAACCTAACCTAACCTAACCTAACCTAACCTAACCTAACCTAACCTAACCTAACCTAACCTAACCTAACCTAACCTAACCTAACCTAACCTAACCTAACCTAACCTAACCTAACCTAACCTAACCTAACCTAACCTAACCTAACCTAACCTAACCTAACCTAACCTAACCTAACCTAACCTAACCTAACCTAACCTAACCTAACCTAACCTAACCTAACCTAACCTAACCTAACCTAACCTAACCTAACCTAACCTAACCTAACCTAACCTAACCTAACCTAACCTAACCTAACCTAACCTAACCTAACCTAACCTAACCTAACCTAACCTAACCTAACCTAACCTAACCTAACCTAACCTAACCTAACCTAACCTAACCTAACCTAACCTAACCTAACCTAACCTAACCTAACCTAACCTAACCTAACCTAACCTAACCTAACCTAACCTAACCTAACCTAACCTAACCTAACCTAACCTAACCTAACCTAACCTAACCTAACCTAACCTAACCTAACCTAACCTAACCTAACCTAACCTAACCTAACCTAACCTAACCTAACCTAACCTAACCTAACCTAACCTAACCTAACCTAACCTAACCTAACCTAACCTAACCTAACCTAACCTAACCTAACCTAACCTAACCTAACCTAACCTAACCTAACCTAACCTAACCTAACCTAACCTAACCTAACCTAACCTAACCTAACCTAACCTAACCTAACCTAACCTAACCTAACCTAACCTAACCTAACCTAGGCTAGGATAGCCTAGCCTAATGTAGCCCAGCCTAGCCTAGCCTAGCGTAGCCTAGCTTATCCTACCCTAGCCTAGCCTAACCTAACCTAGCCTAGCCTAGCCTAGCCTAACCTAACTTAACCTATCCTAACCAAAGCTAACCTATCCCAACCTAACTCAACCTAACCTAACCACACCTGACCAAAATTAACCTGACCTATCCTAACATGAAATAACATAACCTGACCTAACATAACCTCAGATGCCATACACACGAAACTCAGAATTTATAATTATATATGCCTGCAGAGCAAGCTAATGGAAATAATTGCCCACTGCAATGTCAAGTTTGTTAATTTTTTAGGATAACAATGTCGCTCAGTGTTCCTAATTTAGAAACTATAAAATTGTGTGACAATATTAACTTTGACAAGGATATATCCTCTCATAATTGTACTAATGTGTCATTACCGAAAATAATACTTGTGTGAAACTGGGGAGGCAGTTTAAATATAACAAGGAAAAGAAACGGGACTCTTGTAAGGTACCTAGAGTAAAAATC
>NW_026062464.1:47500-50000 GCF_023897955.1 Schistocerca gregaria
CCATTAGTCCATTTAATAAATTGTGTAGTTGAAGGAGGTGTTCTTCCGATGAAATTCAAACTTGGTATAGTTAAACCTTTATATCAAAAAGAGGAAAGAAAACAACCACAGAACTACAGACCAGTTGCCTTAACCTCAGTCTTTGGTAAATTGATTGAAAAAATAAAGCTAGAAATATTAATCAACCACCATAATACGAATAACTTAATAGGAGATTTCCAACATGGATTGAGAAGTGGTCGGAGCACCAAATCTGCAACAGTACAGATTGTACACTGTCTGATAAACTAACCTAACCTGTCCTGACCCAACCTGACCTCACATGATCTGACTTGACATGACCTGACATGACCTCACCTGATCTGTCCTAACCTGACCTGACCTGTCCTGACCGGACCTAAACTAACCTAACCTAGCCTAACCTGACCTAACCTAACCTAACCTAACCTAACCTAACCTAAGCTTACCTAACCTAAATTAATCAAACCTAACCTAACCTAACCTAACCTAACCTAACCTAACCTAACCTAACCTGACCTAACCTAACCTGACCTAACCTAACCTGACCAAACCTAACCTGACCTAACCTAACCTAACCTAACCTAACCTAACGTAACCTAACCTAACCTAACCTAACCTAACCTAACCTAACCTAACCTAACCTAACCTAACCTAACCTAGGCTAGAATAGCCTAGCCTAATGTAGCCCAGCCTAGCCTAGCCTAGCGTAGCCTAGCTTTTCCTACCCTAGCCTAGCCTAACCTAACCTAGCCTAGCCTAGCCTAGCCTAACCTAACTTAACCTAACCTAACCAAAGCAAACCTATCCCAACCTAACTCAACCTAACCTAACCACACCTGACCAAAATTAACCTGACCTATCCTAACATGAAATTACATAACCTGACCTAACATAACCTCAGATGCCATACACACGAAACACAGAGGTTATAATTATATATGCCTGCAGAGCAAGCAAAAGGAAATAATTGCTCACTGCAATGTCAAGTTTGTTAATTTTTTAGGATAACAATGTCGCTCAGTGTTCCTAATTTAGAAACTAAAAATTTGTGTGATAATATTAACTTTGACAAGGATATATCCTCTCATAATTGTACTAATGTGTCATTACTGAAAATAATACTTGTGTGAAACTGGAGAGGCAGTTTAAATATAACAAGGAAAAGAAACGGGACTCTTGTAAGTTACCTAGAGTAAAAATCAGGGATATAACATAGCTAATTGACAGCCTAAAAAATAAAAGTTCTGCTGGATGGGATGAATATTCTCCTTTTCTACTAAAAAAATGCAAGGGGGAGTTAGCCATACCATTAGTCCATTTAATAAATTGTGTAGTTGAAGGAGGTGTTCTTCCGATGAAATTCAAACTTGGTATAGTTAAACCTTTATATCAAAAAGAGGAAAGAAAACAACCACAGAACTACAGACCAGTTGCTTTAACCTCAGTCTTTGGTAAATTGATTGAAAAAATAAAGCTAGAAATATTAATCAACCACCATAATACGAATAACTTAATAGGAGATTTCCAACATGGATTGAGAAGTGGTCGGAGCACCAAATCTGCAACAGTACAGATTGTACACTGTCTGATAAACTAACCTAACCTGACCTGACCTAACCTGACCTCACATGATCTGACTTGACATGACCTGACATGACCTCACCTGATCTGTCCTAACCTGACCTGACCTGACCTGACCGGACCTAAACTAACCTAACCTAGCCTAACCTGACCTAACCTAACCTAACCTAACCTAACCTAACCTAAGCTTACCTAACCTAACCTAACCTAACCTAACCTAACCTAACCTAACCTAACCTAACCTAACCTAACCTAACCTAACCTAATCTAACCTAACCTGACCTGACCTAACCTAACCTAACCTAACCTAACCTAACCTAACCTAACCTAACCTAACCTAACCTAACCTAACCTAACCTAACCTAACCTAACCTAACCTAACCTAACCTAACCTAACCTAACCTAACCTAACCTAACCTAACCTAACCTAACCTAACCTAACCTAACCTAACCTAACCTAACCTAACCTAACCTAACCTAACCTAACCTAACCTAACCTAACCTAACCTAACCTAACCTAACCTAACCTAACCTAACCTAACCTAACCTAACCTAACCTAACCTAACCTAACCTAACCTAACCTAACCTAACCTAACCTAACCTAACCTAACCTAACCTAACCTAACCTAACCTAACCTAACCTAACCTAACCTAACCTAACCTAACCTAACCTAACCTAACCTAACCTAACCTAACCTAACCTAACCTAACCTAACCTAACCTAACCTAACCTAACCTAACCTAACCTAACCTAACCTAACCTAACCTAACCTAACCTAACCTAACCTAACCTAACCTAACCTAACCTAACCTAACCTAACCTAACCTAACCTAACCTAACCTAACCTAACCTAACCTAACCTAACCTAACCTAACCTAACCTAACCTAACCTAACC
>NW_026062465.1:0-20644 GCF_023897955.1 Schistocerca gregaria
ACACACGCGAGACAGATACTCGGCTGGGCTGGGCTGGGCTGGCGGCCGGGCCGGATGCACGTGCACGTACACGTACGGCTACAGCCACTACCCGTACACAGCCGCTCTTCACGCAACACCAGCCAAATGGCGCGCCCGCGGCTCGTCGCGGTCGCAACGCCACGCCGGCACACTTTCGGCACCACCGTCTTCGCGCGCACCGCAAACAAAAACGCAGCCGACACACACAGAAAAAAAAAAAAAACAACACAGAGCGCGAGAGACGGGCGGCGGCGCACCTTTCGCCAGCCGGCAGGCAATCGACTCGCCCAGTACGACAAACGTGCACGCCACCCCACCCACCAACCAACCAGTCGTCGTCGTCGTCGTCGTCCCGAAATCAAACAAACTCTCAAAAGGCACAGCCCCTGCTGCCAACGGACGCAGGCGCCACGCAGCTCCCTTCCCGCCACACTCGATTCGCAGCGCAACTCACCCGGCACACCGTCAAACGACGGGCTGGGCTCGCCGCATCGCCGCAACCTACACACCTTCCCCGCCACGACGCACAGCCCCACCAGACGCCCGTGCCGCAACGACACTACCGCACTACTCCTCTCGCCCTTGCCATACACGACACAACACGCCAAAAAATGAAAATCCAAATACAAACAAAAACACCGCCCCCACGACCCAAACACATGCACGGCGCGCCAACACACGCGAGGCAAGGCACGCAGCAAACGGCGTCCCCTCCGCGTCGCGCCATCAACCTACACACACAAGGCAACACCAACAACAAACAGCCAGCCAGCCAGCCAGCCAGCCAGCCCCACTCTCACGCCGCAAAAACAGAAAACACACCGAAACCGCCAAACGCCGCACATTCGCGCTTCGCACTCACCACACACCTCTCGGCATCCGTTTCGCACACAACGACGCGACGCACAATACATCATCACGGGCTACGCACGCACACCGCGACCCACTTTTTTACGACGCCCTCGCCAGAGCACACGTGCCCACGCCCACACACAGTCGACACAACGACGCAGCGCGCAGCAGACGCGGCCGCAACACATACCTCCCCGACGACGCGCCAACACCGCCAGCCACTGCTCACTCGCCCAAGCAACCCGTGCACACAACTGCCACACGCGTCCACCACGCCGCCGCCAACCACCCGCCCGCCAGGGGGCGCTCACGTCCGCGACAACAGCGCGGCACCGCCGGACCGGGCCGAACCGAGCCGAGCCGCCGCCTCCTCTCCACTCGGCACGCCACGTCCTGCTTGCAAAACACATGGCTCGTCCCTCTGTACACACAACGCGCCTGCCTGCGGTCGCCGCCGGCATCTATCTACCTGCGCATCGGAGCCAGGCCGGCAAGCCCACACTTAAATAATGCACTTCACCAGCCAAACAAACCCACTCTTCCTTTCTTTGCACAGCGCATGCAACAGCAGCCCCAGGAGCCGGGCCCGCCGCCAGCGTCTCCTCCTCCTCTGGGCACAGCCAGCCAGCCGTTCCCACCGCCCCGCCCCTGCTCTGCAGAACAAGAAAAAACGAAAAAGTACCAACACACGCACCCAAAGCGTAAGCCAGACAAGACCAGCCTCTCCAAGGCCACACACACGCAAAAAAACAAAAAAAAACAAAAACACTACAACAAAATAAAATAAAATGAAAAAGAAAAAGCAAGCTGTCGCCTCGCCCCCGCCCGTCCCCCCACCCCACCACATTCGCCCCCTCCGCTTGTTTTCCTTTCTACAATTTCCCTCTTTTCCACCCAATATCCCGCCGCGGTTTACGGGCACCGGCCGATTTTGCGCCCGCCCACATGTGTGCCTACTCCCCACCACCATTCCCTCCGCAGCCCGCAGCCCGCAGCCCGCAGCCCGCAGCCCGCTTTTCCCCCCTCCCTGCCCACACCACACCACACCACACCACACCACACCACACCACACCACACCACACCACACCACACCGACGGTGCTGACGTCGACACGCACCCAAGACAGGGGCCACGACCGTCTTTTTTCCTGGGCCCATCCCCGCACCGCACCTCCTTCCAATCATCAACGCTGTGGCGCCTGTGTCCGCGCGAGACGCGTGCGCGCCGCCTCTCTCAACATCCGTCCGCCGGCCGGCCCGTTTTTCGGCCCCCAGGCCATCCGTCAACCACCACTGCCCCTGCCCGCCCCGCACCACACCACACACCGCTGCTTGCCCCGGCCGTTGCCACCAAAGGCGCCAACCGCAGCCCGCGCGCGCCAGAAAGAGATGGCAAAACTACAGGGACCCAGCCGACCGACGAAAATCAGAGCAATTGGCCGGGAGGATCAAAAAGAGAGCTCCGAAAACCACCGTAGCGAGGCGTGGGAGGAAACGTTACGAGAAGCAGGAAGGGACCAGGAAAAATTCTGGAAATTTCTTAAAACTCGTAAACTAGACACGAAACATCTACATCTACATGGGGAAGGAACGACCCCACAGACCGAGCTGAAGCACTGGCGGATTCACTAGAAAGGCAATTCCAAGCACCAGAAGCGGTAGATGACGAAACTGATGACCACCAGGAAATGGTACTCAGAAGGGTAAAACCGCATCCTAAGTGCCCCGATCAGAACATCTTTCACAATCCAATAAACGCAGAAACCCCGTATCTTATCACATCACAAACATACACACATCCTAAGAAGGCATCAGGCCCAGATTCCATCAAACCGCAACTACTACATCACCTACCTCCAGCAACTATCAATTATCTATCTAACATCAATATATAATGCTTGCTTCAGACTAAACTACTTGGAAACAGGCCCGAGTCATCACATTACCAAAGCCAAACAAGGACTTATTATTTCCGCAAAACTATAGGCCAACTTCCTTGGAAAGGTTCTCGGAAAGCTCATTCAAACTGAACTGAAGAAATTCAATTCTTAAAGGATAACAACATAATCATCCCACAACAATTCCGATTCCGCGAAGAACACAGCACCACCCACCAGGTGACCAGACTAGTCGAGCACATATGTCAGGCCAGAAACATTAGACACAGTACTGGAGCAGTCCTGCTTGACATTGGAAAAGCATTCGGATAACGCCTTATCTACAAGCTCCACCAGTACAACTGCCCCATCCACATTATTGCTTCTTTTCTCCGCAACAGAGCATTCTATGTCCATGTACCGAGGAGCGGCAAGTAACACTAGATCCATAGAGGCTGGAGTCCCGCAAGGCTCAGTGCTGGGGCCCATTCTCTACTCAATATACACAAACAAACAGCTGGGAGGACACTTGTCACTATTTGCAGACGACACTGCAGTCTACCGCAGCAGTTCTAACCTGCAATATAGAGTCACAAAAATAGAGCAACACCTACAATCCATCCAGAAATGGGCTAACCAAAAAAACAATAAACGCGGAGAAAACCCAAGCAATACAATACGATTCACATTCAAAAAGAATACCTCCTAACCTGCATATACGCCTCAGAAATAACAATCTTCCATGGTCAGGCACAATAAAGTATCTAGGCATCAAGCTGGACAAGAGGTTGACATTTAGAGACCATGTTACACACGTTTGTAACAAGGCTGCAGCAGCAATATTCAGACTGTACCCAATCATCAAAGGAAACAGAATAAATATGCGCGCCAAAAAGAAAATCTTCAAAACCGTCATAGGAACCAGCCATCACTTACGGCTCTGAAAAATCTCGTCAATGGCCGCAGACACCAAACATAACAAGAGTAAAAAAGGGTGCAGAACAAATACTTCAGAATTACTGCTGATGCCGGCCGGTACCAGACAAACCGAGACATATACACAAACCATAACATACTCAATCAAAATCCCGGAAATCATCCAAAGAAAAATCCATAAAGTTTTTTTTTTTTTTTTTTTTTGTTTTTTTTCCACCAAACCACGGATTCGAACCACCCACTCATCAGAAATCTGGGACCAAAATCCACCCGACCCAAGAACGACATTTCCCATCACGACAAAACACCACAAACTACAACATACCATGATAAACAAAAATAAAATACAAACACCATAACACTCACTCAAACAAACAAACATCTACACACACCCAAGAGACCCTATCATCCCATCATTTTGTTACCCAACATAATCAGACAGAAGGCAGGGATCAAGGACAGATCCGGTCCTTCGAGTACAGGGGGTAAAAAATACCCATCAGACCAGCTCTCTCTCTCTCTCTCCTCCTCGCTTCTCCGTCCGACGCTGCCCCGCACACGCGTTCGCGTTCGCGTTCGCGCTCGCGTTCGGCCGACACCACACGACAGGTCTTTGGGGCCCCGCCACTGCGCACACGCACGCCTCCTCCTCTTCCTTAGTTCTTTTTCGCTTTTCTTTTCTCCCCCGCCCCCCGCTCTCACCGCCACATCATCCCGCAACCCTTGGGGCATGTTTCCCAACATCAACGCGCCCCAATTCCACTCTCTGCCCGTGCCGCACTCTCCACTTTGCTTCTCCCCGTCCCCTACACACACGACTACCGAAACCCCGGTTGACACACCTTCTCGTAGGACAGGGGTGCGTGCGTGCGTGCGTGCGTTGTCTTGACGGTGACAGCAACAGCAACGGATCCGTCCATCCCATTCCCCCCCACTCGGTAAAGAACCATGTTCAACCCACACTACACAACAAGGGGGGCACACACGAACGCGAAAGAAAGGGCAGGGCAGGGGCAACTATCTCGTACACATTCTTCCTCAGAACCCACATATCGCATCAACGAACGGCAGGCCAATTGCGGACTCAGCCGTGTCAGGCAAATCCAACCCAACCAACACCTCCCACGGAAACCCTGACACTGATCCAGCAGTACGTCCACATACATCGCCACACCAAATACGGGTGACGAGTGAGCAACAAATGGAACAATACACAACAAGGGCTGACCTAATAAAAACTGCACGTCACGTCATACCTTCCAGACAGACGCAGTTCCGACGGGACGGCGGAACCGTATACGTACCTTTCAGCCACAACAACCGACCGACTGGACACGCCCGCGTCTCCAGCCAGCCAACCACCAGGGCCACACAGCCCGCAAGTTTCAGCGTCAACACTTCTTAACGTACGTTGCAAACTTTTCAAAACATTGCCACACACACACACACACACACACACACACACACCACGAAAAGCGTCAACCTCTCTCACACTGGATACACTCAACACTTTTTGTCGGCGGAGCTTGAGGGCCAACGGTTGACACACCCCCACCGGCCACACAGGTTTCCCTTTGAAAATTGCAGTGACGGAGGAGACGCGGCATTACGAGAGGGTTGTTTCCGAGAGCGCGAGCTGGACGGAGCTGCGGCGCCGCCGCCGCCGCCGCCGCCGCCGCCGAGGGGTAATGAACGCACGCGATGCCGCATGACAGCCCATCACCCAAAGTTTCACCCACAACTGCACAGGTCGCACCCCCTTTTCGCGCCATACTAGTGTCGATCGTCAATTACAGCTGACGGTGTTCGCATTTGCCACTTGACGAGAGGGGGGGGGGGGGGGGGGGAAAAGAAAACAAACATCTGACACGCCATGTGTTTCTCTCTCTCTCTGTTACATCTAGGTCATTCGGCAGCCACTGTAAAAAAAAAAAAAAAAAAAAAAAAAAAAAAAAATATTTTTACGACATGGTTGGGTAAGTGATTTAAAGACAACAATTGTGGGTCACACACCATAGACCATTTCGATAGTGTTCTTGTTCTTCTCTTTTTCCTTTTTTTATCGCTCAATTGAAATCAAACCTGGGGATGATGCAATGCTGCGATATGGCACAACCGTCGTCCATTGTACACAACTCGGGAACAAAAAGAAACCAATTCAGGGAACGTTCGTTCCTTCACAACGTTTCTTTCAACGCACTTGGTCTTTACCATCCTGTATATTCAACACACATTTCCTTTCATCAAACTAGGGCATTTCCATAACAGTATTTGCAATACTGCTTCTTCGACGTCATTTCACCATCTTAACTAGAGACAAACAAACAAGAAAATAGCAAAACAGCCTTGAGAACCCCGTCCACCAAATTTCAGTTAGCACGGCATCCAAGATTCTTTTCCGGGGAGTGCAGTGCAGCTGACGCTGCTCAGACCATATACCGTCGCCAGTCTCACTCAACTCTTGCGCATTCCATTCTACGCTACGTGACTATGCAAAAATGAATGAATCAAACCCGCCCAGAGAGCGTCTTGTGCGAGGGGACACACGATATAGAGAACAACAAAACACACAGGGGACACCACCACAGTTGGAGAGAACGTTTCCACCACGGCAGCCGCGCCGTTACGCGCTTTTTTTTTTTCCTCCCCCCCACTGCACACCTCCGACACCACGGGAACGTTCACCGTCCCGTTGCCCTACACTGGCGTTTCTTTTCAACCCCCCACCCTATTCCTCGCTCCCCGGACATTCGACCGATCACAAAGTGCAACCTCTCGTTACCGTCGGGTGCCCCTCTTCATCCCCGGGGCGCCAACAACAAAACAAAAACACCACCGACGCCGTCGTCTCGCGTCACCTCACTCAACTGAGCGGAAAATACACGTACATCCAGAATGACGACACCGACACACGCGAGACAGATGACGTCAGGTCGAAAGAGGGCACCGTACGTCGTGGGCGCGTGGGTCTCCCTAACTCACCTCGCGCGTACAAATACAATGCAATGCGTGTCTCCTCACGTTCACACACACCTCCACGCTCCACTTTTACGTCGCCCAACCAACCAACTACTAACTTAACCCACCCGCTCGGCGTAGAAGCAGCTGTAGGCGGCAACGTGTTTCTCACCCTCGCCACCAACGGTGTGACATCCGACAATCGCGGTTTGCTTTCCGTTCCACACCTCCGGCCATACCATACAAAGGGGACAAAAAAAAAAAAAAATAATATATATATCAAACAAGCCAACTCCAGCGATCCGCCCCCCTAACACCAACACGTCTCGAAACACCCACGCCCACGACCCGGCTGTGGCCTAAAGTGCGTATCCCAACGTCACACCAAAACCAAAGGCGCCGGCGCCGCACCACACCACACCACAAGCTACAGCTACAGCTGTGCCGCCCGTCCACCCGCTCACAACAACAACAACAACAACAACAACAATTCCGCCCTTCCCGCAAAGGCATTTTGGTGGCCCTGAAAAGGGCCGTTTTTTCTTTTCTTCGCCGCGCCGCGGACGAGCCTCCTATTTCCAAGAGCCACCTCCTTACTTGGAGCTCGTGTACTTGGTCACCGCCTTCGTGCCCTCGCTCACCGCGTGCTTGGCCAGCTCGCCAGGCAGCAAGAGCCGCACAGCGGTCTGGATCTCGCGGGACGTGATGGTCGAGCGCTTGTTGTAGTGCGCCAGGCGAGAAGCCTCGGCCGCAATGCGCTCGAAAATGTCGTTCACGAAGCTGTTCATGATGCTCATCGCCTTCGAAGAGATGCCCGTGTCAGGGTGCACCTGCTTCAGCACCTTGTAGATGTAGATGGCATAGCTCTCCTTCCTCTTGCGCTTCTTCTTCTTGTCGCCCTTCGAAATGTTCTTCTGCGCCTTGCCAGCCTTCTTGGCGGCTTTCCCGCTAGTCTTGGGCGGCATCACGAACAAACAGGCAGGCAGGCAGGCAGGCAGGCAGGCACGCGCAGTCAGTCAGTCAGTCAGGCGCTCCGCTCCAGTCAGCGTCTCCCCACACAGTGGCACCCGCCGCACGCCGCCGCCGCACCTTTACCAGCTCGCCCTGCTGCGGCCGCCGACCAATGGGGCGCGCGCGCAACCGGCCGCCGCACCCGAGCCCATAAAGGACCCCCACCCCGCCGGCGCCGGCACGCACTCCGCTGCTCGACTCGCTGCGGCTCGCACCGTTTGGGGCGTTGTGCTTTTTCTTTCTCGCTTCTTTCCAAACTAGCCCATCGCCATGTCCGGACGCGGAAAGGGAGGCAAAGTCAAGGGCAAGTCAAAGTCCCGCTCAAGCAGGGCTGGGCTCCAGTTCCCGGTCGGCAGAATCCACCGCCTCCTGCGCAAGGGAAACTACGCCGAGCGCGTCGGCGCCGGGGCGCCCGTCTACCTCGCCGCCGTCATGGAGTACCTCGCGGCTGAGGTGCTCGAGCTGGCCGGAAACGCGGCCCGCGACAACAAGAAGACGCGCATCATCCCGCGCCACCTGCAGCTCGCCATACGCAACGACGAGGAGCTCAACAAGCTCTTGTCGGGCGTCAACACTAGATCGCGTGTGTCCTGCCCAACATCCAGGCCGTCCTGCTGCCAAAGAAGACCGAGAAGAAGGCCTAAAAGAGAGACAGCGCAATCGGCAACCGCCGCGTGCTCCCTTGGCACGCAGCGCGCCATTTGCCGCCTCGGCTCAAAAAACAAAACACAATCGGCCCTTTTCAGGGCCACCACACAAACCTACGTCCAAAGCAGAATTCCAGTCGTTCGTCGCACCACTTTTCTCTCTCTCTCTCTCTCTCTCTCTCTCTCTCTCTCTCTCTGTGTACGGTTTTTTTTTCCTTCTTACACACACAGGCGCCGCCATCTTGTACACACGTACTTGGCCACCTCCTCCACTCAACTCCACGCACGCACAGTCTCGCGACCATTAACCAGCACACGTGGCGCACAACAACACACCTCAAAAATAACCCCTCGGCGCTCAGCCGCGCCGCAACACACAGCCCATCCACCGACAAGAAGCATACAAGCAAAGAGGGAGGGGAAGGAAGGAAGGAAGGAGCTCACACAACGCAAGGGCACGCTTCCTTCCCTCCCAACCGCACCGCACACCACGTCAAAAAAAACTCCAAACAAAACTAAAAGGCCAAGTAGACTAAAAAGGAAAAGAAAAACCAGCAACACAGACTCTTTCGCACTTTTCAACTTCCGAACACTGTGGTGGCCCTGAAAAGGGCCGTTTTTCAATCTATCTCTCTTTCCTTCCTTCGGTCTCACACCGCCTAACCGCCGAAACCGTACAGGGTGCGCCCCTGCCTCTTCAGGGCGTACACCACGTCCATGGCCGTCACAGTCTTGCGCTTGGCGTGCTCAGTGTACGTCACCGCGTCGCGGATCACGTTCTCCAGGAACACCTTCAGCACTCCGCGCGTCTCCTCGTAGATCAGACCAGAGATGCGCTTCACGCCGCCCCTGCGCGCCAGGCGGCGGATCGCGGGCTTCGTGATGCCCTGGATGTTGTCGCGCAACACCTTGCGGTGCCGCTTGGCGCCACCCTTGCCGAGCCCCTTTCCTCCCTTGCCGCGGCCTGTCATTCTTCTTCTTCAAGCGTCTCAACCACAATAATATAAAAAACAGAAAGCAAGGCAAGCTCCTCACCCGGCGCTAGCGAGTCGGCTACGGTTGTGGCGCCCAGCGCGCGCGCCGCCCCCCTATATAGACTCTGGGGCCCCGCGGCCCGCCCTCCCCTCCCCCCACCACCGCGCACCGAGGGCATATAAGCGCAGCACCCGGGGCGCGCGGGCCCGTTGTCAAGGCAGCACCGGACGCCGTCGCGCACGCATATCCTCCACGCCGCATCCGCATCCGCATCCGCATCCGCAGTAGCCATGGCCCGGACAAAGCAAACGGCCCGCAAGTCCACCGGCGGAAAGGCGCCGCGCAAACAGCTCGCCACCAAGGCGGCGAGGAAGAGCGCGCCCGCCACCGGCGGCGTCAAGAAGCCCCACCGCTACAGGCCGGGCACCGTCGCCCTGCGAGAAATCAGGCGCTACCAGAAGAGCACAGAGCTGCTCATCCGCAAGCTGCCATTCCAGCGCCTAGTGCGCGAGATCGCCCAGGACTTCAAGACCGACCTGCGCTTCCAGAGCTCCGCAGTCATGGCCCTGCAGGAGGCCAGCGAGGCCTACCTCGTCGGCCTCTTCGAAGACACCAACCTGTGCGCAATCCACGCCAAGCGAGTCACCATCATGCCCAAGGACATCCAGCTCGCGCGCCGCATCCGCGGCGAGCGCGCCTAAACCCGCACACCGCCAAACAAACAAAACGGCCCTTTTCAGGGCCACTAACGTCTCTCCGTCGCGAGCAAAACTTTGTCGGTCGCAACGACTAGTTCCCCACTCACTCTCCAGTCCAGTCGTCCCACCCCCGGCCCGGCCCGGCGCCGCCGTTTCCAAAAGAAAAAAAAAAGCACCGCACCGGCCGAGCCAAGTCGCAAGCGTCAATAGCGCCACCCACACAGGCCACGGCACAAAACGTGACGCCCGGAAAGCAAAGCCAAAAAAGACTATTCCAAAACCACCACCAAGACAAACAAACAAACGCGGCGCAAAATAAATAGGTAGAAATAATAAAAGTAAAATACACTTTATGTAACACCAACCGCGGCGCCGCCGCCCACGCCCGCCAACGACCCCACAATCCAACCACCATCCACACATGAAACAAACAAACGCCAGCAAGCAAGACAGACAGACAACAAGGCAACCGACCGACCACGACACGACACGACAATCAACACCTTCCCGACGTGCTTTGATGGCCCTGAGAAGGGCCGTTTTTGTTTTTGTCCGGGACCGCGCGACAGCCTCTGGTTGCGCGCCGGCCACCAGGCGACGGTGTCAACCGCCAACCCTTCCCTGCCCTTTTTACTTCTTCTTCTTGGGCGAAGCCTTCGCCTTAGACGGCGTCGCCGTCGCCTTCTTCGGGCGCGGCGCCTTCGGCTTCTTCGTCGGAACCTTGGCGGCCTTCTTCGCCTTCGACGGCGACTTGGCCTTGGCCGGCTTGGCCGCAGCCGCCTTCTTCGCACCCGCGGGAGCGGCCGACGCCGCAGACGCCTTCTTGGCGGCGCCCGCCTTCCGACCGGTCGCCGCCTTCACGCCGCCAGCCTTCTTTGCGCCGGCCGCACGGGCCCCCTTCTTCTCCTTGCTGGCCGGAGCGGCGCGCTTCTTCTTCGCACCACCGCCGCCACCACGAGCCTTGCCGCCCTCGGCCGCCCCGCCGCCGGCGCCGGCAAGCTTGAAAGAGCCCGACGCGCCCTTCCCCTTCGTCTGCACCAGCTCGCCAGCCACGACGGCCGACTTGAGGTACTTCTTGATAAAGGGCGCCAGCTTCTCCGCGTCCAGCTTGTAGTGCGCGGCAATGTACTTCTTGATCGCCTGCAGCGACGACCCGCCGCGCTCCTTCAGACTCTTGATGGCGGCCGTCACCATCTCAGAGGTGCGCGGGTGCGCAGGCTTGGCGCGCGGCTTCTTCGCAGACGACGCAGACTTGGCCTTCTTCGTAGTGCCGGTGGCGGCGGGTGCCGCGGCAGTCTCGTTCGTAGCCGCCTGGTCTGCCATCTTTTGCCTGTTCTCTTTTCTTTTTTCCCCTTGCTTTCGCTTCCTTCTCTCCTTCGACGACGCACAACAGCGAGGGGCGCGCAGCAGAGAATAGCCGCGCACGCGCCTGGCCCAGCCAGTGTCGCGGGCGGGCGCGGACGGCCGAGAGAGCGGCCGCCACTCGGCGCGCCGCCGCGCCGCCGCGCCGCGCCTCCCGCGCTTGCTACCGCCCAACGTCCGACAGCCTGCGCGGAGCAGCCCCCAACCTGCGCCGCAACCACCCGCGCCATTCAAACCACCGAGGATGGGGCTACACACACCGACACCACGGTCGCCAACCAGTCGCCGCGGCGGCGCCGCAAACCACGGCCAAACTGCAGCCACCGCGCGCCACAGCCTGGGTCGGCCCGCCGAGAATCGCCGCCCCCGCCCAAATGCCGCCCCCACAGCCCCAGCCGACGACCCGCCACAATGGCCAAACCTTCGTCAAAACTCCCACACCGTCGCCGCGGCAGCCCGGCCACCGCGGCCGGCGCCACAGCCACACGAGCCGAGTCGTGCGGCGATGACGGCCGTGCACAAACGCACCTCCGCCGCCCCATCGCCTTCCGCCGTTTTCCCGATCGGCCCGCAGCCGTCGGGCCACGGCCGCGGGCCGTCCTCCTCCTCTCGCCTCGCCCGCCAACACCCACAGCCCTTCCAACACATTTTTTTTTTCTTTTTTCTTTTTTTTTTTCTACTTTTTTACGATCGCCGCCTGCGCAACATGGCACCGGCCGACGGAGCGCCAACCCCCCCGCCACAGGCGAAAACAAGACAACGATAAACAAACAAACAAAATAAATTACCAGCCAGCCCCAACTACAGACACACCGAATCTGCCCTCACAGCCGACCTTACACGCCTCAACGTCAAAACAAAGGTGGTTTCTTTCTTTCAACGGTTACCTTACCTTAGGTTACGTCAGGTTAGGCTAAGAAGGCGTCAGGGTTAGGTTAAGCGTTGACGTGACGTCACGTCTTAACGTAGGCGTTAAGCTAAGGTTGCGGTCACGTACGTTAGGTTAAGGCGACTTGGGGGTTGGCCTAAGGGCTTACGTTAGGTTACGTTAGTTTAGGTGGCTGCGTTAACGGCTTAAAGAAGTTTAGGAGGTTAAGGCGTCGAGGCGGCCGCACCCCCTTAGCTGCTGCGGCTCGGCCACGCCACGCCACGCCACGCCACGCTTTGGGGTTTCATAAGGTCGCGCGGCGGGTCGTCGGCACGCCGCAAAGGACAAAACTGCAAGACGACGTCGAAAAACAAACAACAGGTAAAAAATAAATAAGTAAAAATAAACGACGCCGACAGGCGGGGATCAGCAGAACGAGCAGATTCCGGAGAGCGAACGAGACACACACGCACGCACGCACACACACACACACACACACAAACCCCCCCGAGCCGAGAGAGCACAGCACCACCACGTGTCGGCCTCCGCTCACCCGACTCGGCTGGGCTGGGCTGGGCTGGGCTGGGCTGGGCTGGGCTGGGCTGGGCTGGCGGCCGGGCCGGATGCACGTGCACGTACACGTACGGCTACAGCCACTACCCGTACACAGCCGCTCTTCACGCAACACCAGCCAAATGGCGCGCCCGCGGCTCGTCGCGGTCGCAACGCCACGCCGGCACACTTTCGGCACCACCGTCTTCGCGCGCACCGCAAACAAAAACGCAGCCGACACACACAGAAAAAAAAAAAAAACAACACAGAGCGCGAGAGACGGGCGGCGGCGCACCTTTCGCCAGCCGGCAGGCAATCGACTCGCCCAGTACGACAAACGTGCACGCCACCCCACCCACCAACCAACCAGTCGTCGTCGTCGTCGTCCCGAAATCAAACAAACTCTCAAAAGGCACAGCCCCTGCTGCCAACGGACGCAGGCGCCACGCAGCTCCCTTCCCGCCACACTCGATTCGCAGCGCAACTCACCCGGCACACCGTCAAACGACGGGCTGGGCTCGCCGCATCGCCGCAACCTACACACCTTCCCCGCCACGACGCACAGCCCCACCAGACGCCCGTGCCGCAACGACACTACCGCACTACTCCTCTCGCCCTTGCCATACACGACACAACACGCCAAAAAATGAAAATCCAAATACAAACAAAAACACCGCCCCCACGACCCAAACACATGCACGGCGCGCCAACACACGCGAGGCAAGGCACGCAGCAAACGGCGTCCCCTCCGCGTCGCGCCATCAACCTACACACACAAGGCAACACCAACAACAAACAGCCAGCCAGCCAGCCAGCCAGCCAGCCCCACTCTCACGCCGCAAAAACAGAAAACACACCGAAACCGCCAAACGCCGCACATTCGCGCTTCGCACTCACCACACACCTCTCGGCATCCGTTTCGCACACAACGACGCGACGCACAATACATCATCACGGGCTACGCACGCACACCGCGACCCACTTTTTTACGACGCCCTCGCCAGAGCACACGTGCCCACGCCCACACACAGTCGACACAACGACGCAGCGCGCAGCAGACGCGGCCGCAACACATACCTCCCCGACGACGCGCCAACACCGCCAGCCACTGCTCACTCGCCCAAGCAACCCGTGCACACAACTGCCACACGCGTCCACCACGCCGCCGCCAACCACCCGCCCGCCAGGGGGCGCTCACGTCCGCGACAACAGCGCGGCACCGCCGGACCGGGCCGAACCGAGCCGAGCCGCCGCCTCCTCTCCACTCGGCACGCCACGTCCTGCTTGCAAAACACATGGCTCGTCCCTCTGTACACACAACGCGCCTGCCTGCGGTCGCCGCCGGCATCTATCTACCTGCGCATCGGAGCCAGGCCGGCAAGCCCACACTTAAATAATGCACTTCACCAGCCAAACAAACCCACTCTTCCTTTCTTTGCACAGCGCATGCAACAGCAGCCCCAGGAGCCGGGCCCGCCGCCAGCGTCTCCTCCTCCTCTGGGCACAGCCAGCCAGCCGTTCCCACCGCCCCGCCCCTGCTCTGCAGAACAAGAAAAAACGAAAAAGTACCAACACACGCACCCAAAGCGTAAGCCAGACAAGACCAGCCTCTCCAAGGCCACACACACGCAAAAAAACAAAAAAAAACAAAAACACTACAACAAAATAAAATAAAATGAAAAAGAAAAAGCAAGCTGTCGCCTCGCCCCCGCCCGTCCCCCCACCCCACCACATTCGCCCCCTCCGCTTGTTTTCCTTTCTACAATTTCCCTCTTTTCCACCCAATATCCCGCCGCGGTTTACGGGCACCGGCCGATTTTGCGCCCGCCCACATGTGTGCCTACTCCCCACCACCATTCCCTCCGCAGCCCGCAGCCCGCAGCCCGCAGCCCGCAGCCCGCTTTTCCCCCCTCCCTGCCCACACCACACCACACCACACCACACCACACCACACCACACCACACCACACCGACGGTGCTGACGTCGACACGCACCCAAGACAGGGGCCACGACCGTCTTTTTTCCTGGGCCCATCCCCGCACCGCACCTCCTTCCAATCATCAACGCTGTGGCGCCTGTGTCCGCGCGAGACGCGTGCGCGCCGCCTCTCTCAACATCCGTCCGCCGGCCGGCCCGTTTTTCGGCCCCCAGGCCATCCGTCAACCACCACTGCCCCTGCCCGCCCCGCACCACACCACACACCGCTGCTTGCCCCGGCCGTTGCCACCAAAGGCGCCAACCGCAGCCCGCGCGCGCCAGAAAGAGATGGCAAAACTACAGGGACCCAGCCGACCGACGAAAATCAGAGCAATTGGCCGGGAGGATCAAAAAGAGAGCTCCGAAAACCACCGTAGCGAGGCGTGGGAGGAAACGTTACGAGAAGCAGGAAGGGACCAGGAAAAATTCTGGAAATTTCTTAAAACTCGTAAACTAGACACGAAACATCTACATCTACATGGGGAAGGAACGACCCCACAGACCGAGCTGAAGCACTGGCGGATTCACTAGAAAGGCAATTCCAAGCACCAGAAGCGGTAGATGACGAAACTGATGACCACCAGGAAATGGTACTCAGAAGGGTAAAACCGCATCCTAAGTGCCCCGATCAGAACATCTTTCACAATCCAATAAACGCAGAAACCCCGTATCTTATCACATCACAAACATACACACATCCTAAGAAGGCATCAGGCCCAGATTCCATCAAACCGCAACTACTACATCACCTACCTCCAGCAACTATCAATTATCTATCTAACATCAATATATAATGCTTGCTTCAGACTAAACTACTTGGAAACAGGCCCGAGTCATCACATTACCAAAGCCAAACAAGGACTTATTATTTCCGCAAAACTATAGGCCAACTTCCTTGGAAAGGTTCTCGGAAAGCTCATTCAAACTGAACTGAAGAAATTCAATTCTTAAAGGATAACAACATAATCATCCCACAACAATTCCGATTCCGCGAAGAACACAGCACCACCCACCAGGTGACCAGACTAGTCGAGCACATATGTCAGGCCAGAAACATTAGACACAGTACTGGAGCAGTCCTGCTTGACATTGGAAAAGCATTCGGATAACGCCTTATCTACAAGCTCCACCAGTACAACTGCCCCATCCACATTATTGCTTCTTTTCTCCGCAACAGAGCATTCTATGTCCATGTACCAGGAGCGGCAAGTAACACTAGATCCATAGAGGCTGGAGTCCCGCAAGGCTCAGTGCTGGGGCCCATTCTCTACTCAATATACACAAACAAACAGCTGGGAGGACACTTGTCACTATTTGCAGACGACACTGCAGTCTACCGCAGCAGTTCTAACCTGCAATATAGAGTCACAAAAATAGAGCAACACCTACAATCCATCCAGAAATGGGCTAACCAAAAAAACAATAAACGCGGAGAAAACCCAAGCAATACAATACGATTCACATTCAAAAAGAATACCTCCTAACCTGCATATACGCCTCAGAAATAACAATCTTCCATGGTCAGGCACAATAAAGTATCTAGGCATCAAGCTGGACAAGAGGTTGACATTTAGAGACCATGTTACACACGTTTGTAACAAGGCTGCAGCAGCAATATTCAGACTGTACCCAATCATCAAAGGAAACAGAATAAATATGCGCGCCAAAAAGAAAATCTTCAAAACCGTCATAGGAACCAGCCATCACTTACGGCTCTGAAAAATCTCGTCAATGGCCGCAGACACCAAACATAACAAGAGTAAAAAAGGGTGCAGAACAAATACTTCAGAATTACTGCTGATGCCGGCCGGTACCAGACAAACCGAGACATATACACAAACCATAACATACTCAATCAAAATCCCGGAAATCATCCAAAGAAAAATCCATAAAGTTTTTTTTTTTTTTTTTTTTTGTTTTTTTTCCACCAAACCACGGATTCGAACCACCCACTCATCAGAAATCTGGGACCAAAATCCACCCGACCCAAGAACGACATTTCCCATCACGACAAAACACCACAAACTACAACATACCATGATAAACAAAAATAAAATACAAACACCATAACACTCACTCAAACAAACAAACATCTACACACACCCAAGAGACCCTATCATCCCATCATTTTGTTACCCAACATAATCAGACAGAAGGCAGGGATCAAGGACAGATCCGGTCCTTCGAGTACAGGGGGTAAAAAATACCCATCAGACCAGCTCTCTCTCTCTCTCTCCTCCTCGCTTCTCCGTGCCGACGCTGCCCCGCACACGCGTTCGCGTTCGCGTTCGCGCTCGCGTTCGGCCGACACCACACGACAGGTCTTTGGGGCCCCGCCACTGCGCACACGCACGCCTCCTCCTCTTCCTTAGTTCTTTTTCGCTTTTCTTTTCTCCCCCGCCCCCCGCTCTCACCGCCACATCATCCCGCAACCCTTGGGGCATGTTTCCCAACATCAACGCGCCCCAATTCCACTCTCTGCCCGTGCCGCACTCTCCACTTTGCTTCTCCCCGTCCCCTACACACACGACTACCGAAACCCCGGTTGACACACCTTCTCGTAGGACAGGGGTGCGTGCGTGCGTGCGTGCGTTGTCTTGACGGTGACAGCAACAGCAACGGATCCGTCCATCCCATTCCCCCCCACTCGGTAAAGAACCATGTTCAACCCACACTACACAACAAGGGGGGCACACACGAACGCGAAAGAAAGGGCAGGGCAGGGGCAACTATCTCGTACACATTCTTCCTCAGAACCCACATATCGCATCAACGAACGGCAGGCCAATTGCGGACTCAGCCGTGTCAGGCAAATCCAACCCAACCAACACCTCCCACGGAAACCCTGACACTGATCCAGCAGTACGTCCACATACATCGCCACACCAAATACGGGTGACGAGTGAGCAACAAATGGAACAATACACAACAAGGGCTGACCTAATAAAAACTGCACGTCACGTCATACCTTCCAGACAGACGCAGTTCCGACGGGACGGCGGAACCGTATACGTACCTTTCAGCCACAACAACCGACCGACTGGACACGCCCGCGTCTCCAGCCAGCCAACCACCAGGGCCACACAGCCCGCAAGTTTCAGCGTCAACACTTCTTAACGTACGTTGCAAACTTTTCAAAACATTGCCACACACACACACACACACACACACACACACACCACGAAAAGCGTCAACCTCTCTCACACTGGATACACTCAACACTTTTTGTCGGCGGAGCTTGAGGGCCAACGGTTGACACACCCCCACCGGCCACACAGGTTTCCCTTTGAAAATTGCAGTGACGGAGGAGACGCGGCATTACGAGAGGGTTGTTTCCGAGAGCGCGAGCTGGACGGAGCTGCGGCGCCGCCGCCGCCGCCGCCGCCGCCGCCGAGGGGTAATGAACGCACGCGATGCCGCATGACAGCCCATCACCCAAAGTTTCACCCACAACTGCACAGGTCGCACCCCCTTTTCGCGCCATACTAGTGTCGATCGTCAATTACAGCTGACGGTGTTCGCATTTGCCACTTGACGAGAGGGGGGGGGGGGGGGGAAAAGAAAACAAACATCTGACACGCCATGTGTTTCTCTCTCTCTCTGTTACATCTAGGTCATTCGGCAGCCACTGTAAAAAAAAAAAAAAAAAAAAAAAAAAAAAAAATATTTTTACGACATGGTTGGGTAAGTGATTTAAAGACAACAATTGTGGGTCACACACCATAGACCATTTCGATAGTGTTCTTGTTCTTCTCTTTTTCCTTTTTTTATCGCTCAATTGAAATCAAACCTGGGGATGATGCAATGCTGCGATATGGCACAACCGTCGTCCATTGTACACAACTCGGGAACAAAAAGAAACCAATTCAGGGAACGTTCGTTCCTTCACAACGTTTCTTTCAACGCACTTGGTCTTTACCATCCTGTATATTCAACACACATTTCCTTTCATCAAACTAGGGCATTTCCATAACAGTATTTGCAATACTGCTTCTTCGACGTCATTTCACCATCTTAACTAGAGACAAACAAACAAGAAAATAGCAAAACAGCCTTGAGAACCCCGTCCACCAAATTTCAGTTAGCACGGCATCCAAGATTCTTTTCCGGGGAGTGCAGTGCAGCTGACGCTGCTCAGACCATATACCGTCGCCAGTCTCACTCAACTCTTGCGCATTCCATTCTACGCTACGTGACTATGCAAAAATGAATGAATCAAACCCGCCCAGAGAGCGTCTTGTGCGAGGGGACACACGATATAGAGAACAACAAAACACACAGGGGACACCACCACAGTTGGAGAGAACGTTTCCACCACGGCAGCCGCGCCGTTACGCGCTTTTTTTTTTTCCTCCCCCCCACTGCACACCTCCGACACCACGGGAACGTTCACCGTCCCGTTGCCCTACACTGGCGTTTCTTTTCAACCCCCCACCCTATTCCTCGCTCCCCGGACATTCGACCGATCACAAAGTGCAACCTCTCGTTACCGTCGGGTGCCCCTCTTCATCCCCGGGGCGCCAACAACAAAACAAAAACACCACCGACGCCGTCGTCTCGCGTCACCTCACTCAACTGAGCGGAAAATACACGTACATCCAGAATGACGACACCGCCTCCAGACGTCAGACGTCAGGTCGAAAGAGGGCACCGTACGTCGTGGCGCGTGGTCTCCTAACTCACCTCGCGCGTACAAATACAATGCAATGCGTGTCTCCTCACGTTCACACACACCTCCACGCTCCACTTTTACGTCGCCCAACCAACCAACTACTAACTTAACCCACCCGCTCGGCGTAGAAGCAGCTGTAGGCGGCAACGTGTTTCTCACCCTCGCCACCAACGGTGTGACATCCGACAATCGCGGTTTGCTTTCCGTTCCACACCTCCGGCCATACCATACAAAGGGGACAAAAAAAAAAAAAAAAATATATATATCAAACAAGCCAACTCCAGCGATCCGCCCCCCTAACACCAACACGTCTCGAAACACCCACGCCCACGACCCGGCTGTGGCCTAAAGTGCGTATCCCAACGTCACACCAAAACCAAAGGCGCCGGCGCCGCACCACACCACACCACAAGCTACAGCTACAGCTGTGCCGCCCGTCCACCCGCTCACAACAACAACAACAACAACAACAACAATTCCGCCCTTCCCGCAAAGGCATTTTGGTGGCCCTGAAAAGGGCCGTTTTTTCTTTTCTTCGCCGCGCCGCGGACGAGCCTCCTATTTCCAAGAGCCACCTCCTTACTTGGAGCTCGTGTACTTGGTCACCGCCTTCGTGCCCTCGCTCACCGCGTGCTTGGCCAGCTCGCCAGGCAGCAAGAGCCGCACAGCGGTCTGGATCTCGCGGGACGTGATGGTCGAGCGCTTGTTGTAGTGCGCCAGGCGAGAAGCCTCGGCCGCAATGCGCTCGAAAATGTCGTTCACGAAGCTGTTCATGATGCTCATCGCCTTCGAAGAGATGCCCGTGTCAGGGTGCACCTGCTTCAGCACCTTGTAGATGTAGATGGCATAGCTCTCCTTCCTCTTGCGCTTCTTCTTCTTGTCGCCCTTCGAAATGTTCTTCTGCGCCTTGCCAGCCTTCTTGGCGGCTTTCCCGCTAGTCTTGGGCGGCATCACGAACAAACAGGCAGGCAGGCAGGCAGGCAGGCAGGCACGCGCAGTCAGTCAGTCAGTCAGGCGCTCCGCTCCAGTCAGCGTCTCCCCACACAGTGGCACCCGCCGCACGCCGCCGCCGCACCTTTACCAGCTCGCCCTGCTGCGGCCGCCGACCAATGGGGCGCGCGCGCAACCGGCCGCCGCACCCGAGCCCATAAAGGACCCCCACCCCGCCGGCGCCGGCACGCACTCCGCTGCTCGACTCGCTGCGGCTCGCACCGTTTGGGGCAACACGCGATCTAGTGT